>NC_136381.1:1209324-1426822 GCF_965140285.1 Lepidochelys kempii | reverse complement strand
CCTGTTCTCTGCACCTGCAAGCTCTGTGTTAGACCATGTTCCTGTCGTCTAATAAACCTTCTGTTTTACTGGCTGGCTGAGAGTCCCGTCTGACTGCGGAGTTGGGGGGCAGGACCCTCTGGCTTCCCCAGGACCCCACTTGGATGGACTCGCTGTGGGAAGCGCACGGAGGGGCAGAGGAGGCTGAATGCTCCGAGGTCAGACCCAGGAAGGTGGAAGCCGGGTGAGCTGTGTGTCCTGCAGACAGGCTGCTCACAGAGAGGAGACCTCCCCAGAGTCCTGCCTGGCTTCGTAGGGAGCAGTTCCAGAGCATCGCCCGGGGACGCCGTGACAACGTGGACTGGGGAAACGGAGGGAACCCCAGGTTGGGGTCTAATCTCCCTGCTCCCCCAGATGGACCTGCCTGAGGGGGTCCTGTTGTCTGTACCTACAAACTCAGATTTGGACTGTGTTCCTGTCGTCTAATAAACCTTCCGTTTTGGTGGCTGGCTGAGAGTCACGGGGAATCGCAGGAAGTGGGGGGTGCTGGGCTCTGACTCCCTCACACTCCATGGCACAAGGCCGGTCATGCTCTCCCGTCGGGGTCCCCAGGGCCGGCTCTCCCGTCGGGGTCCCCGGGGCCGGCTCTCCCGTCGGGGTCCCCGGGGCCCGCTCTCCCGTCGGGGTCCCCGGGGCCGGCTCCCCGTCGGGGTCCCCGGGGCCGGCTCTCCCTCCATCTCTCATCCCCTCGCTCCAGGGCTGCATGAACAACGTGACGTTTGGGAACGAGTATGTGGGGTACTACGAGACAGTGGCGGGCGGCGTGGGGGCCGGGCCCCACTGGCATGGGCGCAGCGGGGTGCACACCCACATGACCAACACCCGCATCACTGACCCCGAGATCCTGGAGAAACGGTGGGTCTGGGACCCCATGGGGAGCTCCCCGTCTTTGCAGGGCTCTCGGCTAGGGCCCTCCTTGGGGGACACGGGCAGGGAGTCTAGGAGAAGGGCCTTGTGAGGGGGGGAGCTGGATGGAGTGGGAGGTCCCTTGGTGGGGGAGTGGCAGCAGCCAGGACACCCAAGAGCTGTGGGGTAACCCCAGCTTTTTAGGGGCCTCCACCGAGCCGATGGGCCCTCAGGATGTAGTGTCCTCGGCCCCTGTAACCGCTGCCGGGGGGGCTGAGCCGGCTCCGGGTCCCAGGGTCTCCCCGCCCTGTGCTCGGGCAGTGGCAGAGTGTGCAGGGGACCGGGTGGAGGGTGCCCTGCCGGGGGGCGCTCATCTCCCCAGTGACGCTGCCTCCCCCCCAGGTACCCAGTGATCCTGCGCTGCTTTGAGCTGTGCCAGGGCAGCGGGGGCAGCGGGCGGTTCCGGGGCGGGGACGGGGTGATCCGCGAGCTGCTCTTCCGCCAGGAGATGGTGCTGTCGGTGCTGAGCGAGCGCCGGGCCTTCCGCCCCTACGGCCTGCAGGGTGAGCACCCACCGGGGTCCGGCCCCCCACCGGGCACCCCCTCCCCTCCACTGCGGTCCCCACTGAACTGCCCAGCTCCTCGCGGTATCCCCATTTGATCCTCCCTCCGGCCCCCCCGCCAAACCCCCACACCCGCTCGTGGTGTCCCCCGTCTGTCACCCCGTCTGCCCTCCCTCTGACCCCTCACCCTGCCCCCTCGTGGTGTCACCCGTCTGTCACCCCCTCTGCCCTCCCTCTGAACCCCCACCCCATCTGCCCTCCCTCTGACCCCTCACCCCACCCCCTCGTGGTGTCCCCCGTCTGTCACCCCATCTGCCCTCCCTCTGACCCCCCACTCTGCCCCCTTGTGGTGTACCCCGTCTGTCACCCCGAATTTGACCCTCCCTCTGACTCCCTTTTCTCTTCTGGGCAGGGGGGGACTCTGGCTCCGCCGGGCTGAACTTGCTGATCCGCAGAGATGGACGAACCATCAGCCTGGGGGGGAAGACGTCAGTGCGAGTGCTTCCCGGGGTAAGGGAGCCGGTTGGCATGGCTGTCCTGGTGGGGGTGGGGCTGTCCCAGGATGGGGTGGGGCTGGTTGGCATGGCTCTCCCAGTGGGGGGCAGGGCTGGCATGGCTGACCTAGGGGTGGGGGGCATCTGGTTGACCCGACTCTCCTGGTGGGGGGGTGGGGTTGGCACGTCTGTCCCGGGGATGGGTAGGAGGGGCTGGTTGACCCAGCTCTCCCGGTGCGGGGTGGGGTTGGCACGTCTGTCCCGGGGGAGGAAGGAGAGGCTGGTTGACCCAGCTCTCCCGGTGGGGGGTGGGGTTGGCACGTCTGTCCCGGGGGAGGAAGGAGGGGCTGGTTGACCCAGCTCTCCTGGTGGGGCGTGAGGTTGGCACGGCTGTCCCGAGGGAGCGGGGGAAGGAGGGGCTGGTTAACCCAGCTCTCCCGGTGCGGGGTGGGGTTGGCACGGCTGTCCCGGGGGGGAAGGAGAGGCTGGTTGACCCAGCTCTCCCGGTGGGGGGTGGGGTTGGCACGGCTGTGCTGTGATGTGGCTGGTACTTTCCTTGGGTTGACCTGGTCTGATTCCCCTCTCTGGGGCTCCAGTCTGGGCAGGGTCTGGGGACAGCCCCCTTCTCCCCTCACCGTCTCCCTCCCCTCCCCGCAGGACGTCTTCCGCTTGCAGACCCCTGGCGGGGGTGGCTTTGGGCCGGCTGCTGACACTGGGGACTCCCTGGAGCGGCACCAGCCGCCCAACCCCAGGAGCTTCCTGGAACGTGGCAGCCTGTACGACTATCGCCTGGCACAGGAGACGGCGTGAGGACCGGGGCTGGGGCGTGGGATGAGCCACCCCAGGGCTCTGCCCCCACGCCATGCGGGCTCCAAACAAGCAGCCGTGGCATGGCCCCCTCCCCCCTCCTGTCCTCCTAATGCGGGGAGCATCCTCTGTTGGGCCAGGATTCCTAGGTCCCAGTCAGCTGTTCCCTGCCTCATTGTGTGACATTGCCTGAGTCCCTGCCCCTCTCTGCCCACTATGGGGTGAGCACTTGCAGGGGTCATTCCTGGCCTTTGCAGAGGGTTTGGGACTCATGGGGCTGGAGGTGCAGTTGGGGATCCGTCTCCACCTCCGAACCCAGGCAAGGGGAGCAGCTCCGGCCCGGCCTTTTGGATGTGGAGAAGAATTGACACTGGGCATCGGACCTATGTCCATACCGTGGGGAACCAGGACACTGCGTCAAGCTGCCCCGCCAAGGACTGATCTGCACCTGCTTCAGAGAAAGCAAAGCCCCAGACTCGATAGGGGGGAGCGGGCTGGGCTGGTGCCCTTCCCTTTTCTCCAGCAGCCCGCACCCGTACTTGTTGACCTTGTGGTGCCCGACACCAGCCTAGAGGTGCTGGTGGATGCCTCAGGCAGTTTCATGGATCCGGAGTCTGCCCTTTCATCGGGACCAGTCACCCACCAGATGGCTCCCTTCAAGGCAACTGTCCTTTGAGGCCACCGAGAAGTTCTGTTTGGGCTCATTCATGAACTGCATTCACCAGTTGTCCTTGGCATCCCCTGGCTCATCGCCTACGACTTGCACATCTGCTGGTGGTCAGGCACAATATGCTCTTGTTCCCTGTCTCGCCAGCAGTCCTGTTTCCTGAGAGCCAAACCAGGCCCAGCAGCCCGCTGCTGCTTACTCAGTCCTCCAAAGAATTCAGAGATGTTAAGAGAGGATCCAAAGGTGACCCTGGCAACCCCCACGGCATCCTCCACAGCTCCAGGGATTCCTGTTAAATTTCAGCTCTATGCCGACATGGTTAGTGAAAAGAGAGCCAGCGCCCTACTGCCTCATTGCAGCATGACGGCCTCATTGACCTCCCGCCAGGAGCCGAGGCTCCTTTTGGGCACATTTACTCCCTCTCATAATCTGAACTGCAGGCATTTCTGGGGGACCTGTTCTCAGGAAAACCTTCAGAAGGGGTTAATTTGCCCCTCTACATCCCCAGCAGGGGCCCCAGTCTTCTTTGCGGCAAAGAATGGTGGTTCCTCCGGCCTGGTGTGGACTACCAAGTATTGAACAAGAGTACAATCTGAAACCGGTACCATGTACTGCTTATTAATGAGCTGTTTGAAAGACTCTGCCCTGCCAAGGTCTTCACAAAGTTGGGCCACCGTGGAACTTCTGCCCTGGTGAGGATCCAGGAAGGAGACGAATGGAAGACCACCTTCCATACCAGGCATGGCCATGGTCATGCCATTTGGGTTGTGCAATGCCCTGGCAACATCTTAAGGACATACTGGACCAATTTGTTGTCCTTTACCTGGATGAGATCCTCATTTTCTCTGAAAGTCAGGACCTCCACAGTCATCACGTCTGCGCTGTCTTGGAGTGATGACGCCAAAACCACCTCTGCTCAAAACTTGAGAAATGTGAGTTCAATAAGGGCACCGTGGAATTCTTGGGATCCCCTGGCCTGAGGAACTCACATGGACCTTCGTAAGGTTGGGGCAATATTTGACTAGGCTACACCCAAGGATGTAGGTGGAGGGCAGTGATTTCTCGGATTTGCCAAGTTTTACACGTGATTTATTAAAGGATTCTCTAGCCTGGTTGCACCCATAACAGTGCTCCTGCGAAAGGGGGCCAGTTTGCCTGACCCAGGGGGTTCAGTTAGCCTTTGATTGACTGAAGAGGGCATTCACCTTGGCACCTATCCAAATTCACCCAGAATTCACTGAACCATTTATGATCAAGGTCAATGACTGAAACTTTGCCATAGGTGCAGAATTATTTCTACATGTGGGTCCCTGCAACCAATTCTACCCATGTGATTTTTATTCTTGGAAGCAGTCCTCAGTGGAAAAATTACCATATTTGGGACAAGGAACTACTGGATACCAAGGCGGCTCTGAGAAGTAGGGCTCCTTCTAGGAGGTGGCACCATTCCCAGTCCAAGTCCTGTGGGCCATAAGAACTTGGAATACCTATAGACTGCCAGACTCCTTAACCAACCCCAGATCTGCTGGTCCCTCTTCTTTGCTCACTTCAGGTTTGTTGCAACCTATCATCCCAGGGCAGCTGCCCTATCCCGCAAAGGCTAACATCTCAGACCTGGTGAAGAGCCCTCTGCCACCATGGTCAAGGGGCCCAACTTTGTCAACAGGACAATTGACAGCAGTCTGATTTCCTCCATCTGCTCCCCGACGACGCATTTGTGACCTAGATCTTCCAGACCCTGAACGATGTGGTTACCCAATCACCCCAGATCCGACTACAGAATGGCCTCTTCTATTGCAAGGCTTTTCTGTATGTTTCGGAGGGACAACCTAGGTTTCAGGTATTGAAACTATGCCACAATTCGCCAGCAGTGGCCGTTTTGGCCAATTCAAGCCAATCTGGTCTTGAGGAATCTCTGGTGGCCAGGCCTATGAGATTACATCAAGGATTATATAAGGTCCTGCAACCTCTGTGCCTGTATCAAGAACCTACATTCTAAACCCCTAGATCTCCTCCAGCCTCGGCCCACACCGCCAGTCTTGGTCTGCTGTGCCATTGGACTTCATTGTAGAACTCCCACGCTCGCAGGGACACTGGGCAATCCTGCTTGCCCTTGAGCTCCTAACAAAGATGGTGCACTTCAGTCCATGCCGTACAGTTCCCACCCATGGGAGGTGCCTTGGCTTTCCCCCCTTGCTTATTTGGCCATTTGTATGTGAAATTACCCTGTGTGTGCCCGCTCTGCGGGGCAGGAAGCAACCTGCCAGCCAGGCCCGCGGCGAGTCGGTGGAGCTGTGGTTGTACGCCAGGGCAGGTGTGGCTGTGCCCTGCGCCAGGCTGTGCCTCGGGAGCTAATTTTGGCAATTGAAGTGAGCTTCCCGGTTTGTGGTTTGCCTGGGAAAGCTGCACGGCCCTGTAGAAACCTGGTGCATCCTCGGGCTAATTAACGCTGTCGTCAGCGAGGGCCGGAGGAGCTGGGCGGGGCTGGCTGGGCTGGGCAGGGGGCCAGCAGCATATTCATTCAGTGGGTGATTCTCCTTCAGGTAACAGCTGCTGTGATCATGGGGGCCCCCTGACCAGCTTGCAGTGTCCGCCGAACGCTGAGATGCAGAGAAAGGGTTATAAGATATTCCAGGGGTGGGAAAAGGTGCATAAGGGAGACAAACAGAGAGCCTAGGCTAGTCCAGACAACGCCCCGCCCCGCAGGAGAGTCCCAGCACGGTGCTAACCCCACGTCTGCTAACCAAGAGAAGTGGGGCCAGAAATCAATGGGCCAAAATGAGGCCTAACTGGTAAGCAAACTAATGAGGGGGGATGGGCTGTTCCGCCCGTGGCTACCTTTGGGGGCCAGAC
This sequence comes from Lepidochelys kempii, assembly GCF_965140285.1. Taxonomy (NCBI): domain Eukaryota; kingdom Metazoa; phylum Chordata; order Testudines; family Cheloniidae; genus Lepidochelys; species Lepidochelys kempii. Next base: position 1,420,553 of record NC_136381.1, on the reverse strand, counting down.
AAAAAGCCTTCGGGGAGCTGGTGGGGAGGCAGGGGGGCCGGCAGGAACGGGCTTTTCCATCATGGTTACCACCGCCACCTTCTCCTGGGATCGGCCCTTGGGCCGCTGCCCTGACCAGGCCAGAGAGAGGGACCCAAATGTTGTCGCCAGCTGCCCTGGCTCCCACTAACTCCCAGCCCTGCTGCCCCCCACCCCTGCTGTTTTCTTTTTCTTCCCTTAGCTCTCCTCTGTTCTCTCCCTCTCCTCTGCCTTCTGCCTAATAAGACCCTGGCTGAGCCAGCCAAGACTGCGCCTTAGCAGCCCCGCTGTGAGCCGGTGGCCATGGAGGCGGCTAACGGTCATGCCCAAACAGCCCCGAGCTGGTATACGTTTGCTGGGTCCTGGCATGGCCGATCGGCCCCTGTGATGAGCTGTTCTCTTCTGCCCAGGGTGTTACCGGCCACGGGGCGACTGTGTGAGCACATGGGTGTCACCAGTGGTGAGCTGGAGCCAGTTCGCACCAGTTCGCTAGAACCGGTTGTTAAATTTAGAAGCCCTTTTAGAACCCGTTCCGCGAGGGAGAACCAGTTCTAAAAGGGCTTCTAAATTTAACCGGCCAAAAGTGGCGCCTTAGGGGCTGACTCCATGGGTGCTCCAGCCCTAGAGCACCCAGGGGGAAAATTTGGTGGGTGCAGAGCACCCACTGGCAGCTCCCCGCCCCCCCCCCAGCCCCAGCTCACCTCCGCTCCACCTCCTCCCCTGAACGCGCCGCCCCGCTCTGCTTCTCCGCCCCCCCCCCGGCTTCCCGGGAATCAGATGTTCGCTGAGGGGAGCTCGGCGGGGGGGGGGGGGGCGCGAGGAGGGCTGCCCGCACCGCAGCAGGTAACCCGGGCTGGGGGGGCACAGGGGCACCGCTCCCCGCCCCAGCTCCCCTCTGCCTCCCTCGGCCTGAGCGGGAAGCCTCCACCTGCGTCTCAGCCCCCCCAGACTTCCAGTGCGAACAGCTGATTCGCGGGAAGCCGGGGGGGGGGGCGGAGAAGCAGGGCCGGCGGCTCGTTCAGGGCAGGAGGCGGAGCGGAGGTGAGCTGGGGCTGGGCGCAGGGCGGGGAGCTGCCGGTGGGGGCTCTGCACCCACCAAATTTTCCCCCTGGGGGCTCCAGCCCCGGAGCACCCCCAGAGTCGGTGCCTAAGGTGCCACTTTTGATGTGATCGGTGGGGGGAGTGGCTGCTCCCCCCCTAGCTACGTTACCCCACCCCACCCCAGGAGCCAGAGGGACCTGCCGGCTGCTTCCTGGGAGCTGCCCCAGGTAAGCAGCTCCGGGACTCCCCACCTCGCCCCCGGCAGGTCCCTCTGGCTCTTAGGGGTGGGGTGGGCACCCACTACTGTGGCCCACGAGACCCTCCTGCCCGGGTCTGGGGGCAGTCAGGGGACAGGGGAGTGGGGTGGATGGGGGCATCAAGGAATGCGGGCGGTTGGATGGGGCAGGAGTCCCGGGGGCGGGGGGGGGGGCACGACCCCCTCCTGGGGTGAGGAGGGAACCGGTTGTTAAGATTTTGGGAGCTCATCGCTGGGTGTCACACGGTTCGTTCCCTGAGCCTGTCCCTAGAGGGCGCGGCGGGTGCAGCGTGGTCTCTTGTTTTGGGAGGGGGAGAGGTTGGGGGGTTAATATCGATACCCCAGCTGCTCTGTTTCTTAGACCCGCGCCTGGCCCTTGGAGTGGAAGATGGGGCGGTTTGGGATGGTCCTTCGCTCCGTGTGTGTGTGATTCCAGTCTCCGCCTGGCCCCTGCGATGGTTGCTTGATCTCCATCCAGGAGCCTAGGCTCTGTTTGGGTGTCCTGGGCCCTGGTCATGGAGCACTGGGAAGGGAAGGCCCAGCCCTTGAACGTGCTGTGGGAAGCCGGGGTAGGGAGCAGAGGACAGGGTGAGGAGCTCGCCGGAGCCTGTGTTGCTTAGGAGTGGCTGCATTTTTCTGAACGAGCTGGAGCTTCCTTCGTGCTGAAGGTGTCTTGCCCAGGTACATGGCCAGGAGGTGACGAGGGCGCGACGAACGGAGGCCAGGCCTCTCTCTCCCCCAGGAGGGGATGGAGATGGCAGAGAGCGTTGGGCCGGCTGCTGCTGGGTGAGCGATCGGAGTCAGGAGTCCGGCTGGCCTGCGAGTGAGCTGAGCCCGCGGGGACTGTGATTCTCCAGCAGGCAGCACCAGAGATGGAAGCTGCGTTGTCTCTGCGGTTCGGTTCTCCCCCCCTTGTGTGTGTTTGTCTTGTTCTGTCCTCTCGGAAGCAGGATGGGACTTTAACAACAACAGGGACAGCTCCAGCCCAGCTCACCTGACTTACGCTCTTTCCCCCTAACTGGATGGTTATTACCAGGACCCCAGTTTTCTGTGATAAAACCCCAACATTCACTAATAAGAAATGTAAAAATGTGCGTTTTTCCGTGACAAAGGGATTTCTAGGATCCTGGGTTATACCATCGTTAACGCCAGCTGAAAGGCTGTCAAATGGGGGTCAGGTTCCTGGTAAAATGTCTCTCCCATGAAAGGGAACAAGCGTCACTGTGACAATGACAGCCTCGCTGGGAACCTGACAGGTCCAACGCTTTCACTGTTTTTCTTCCTCTTGCTGTATCTTTAATAAAATGCTAAAGGACTGTTCGTGGTGTGTTTGCCAGGGGCCCGAGCAGCCTCACCCAAACGTCATTTAACACTGTTCAGGGCCAGGGTCACATTAACATCTTTCAGGGTAACAGCCGTGTTAGTCTGTATTCGCAAAAAGAAAAGGAGTCCTTGTGGCACCTTAGAGACTAACCAATTCATTTGAGCATGAGCTTTCGTGAGCTACAGCTGAATGCATCCGATGAAGTGAGCTGTAGCTCACGAAAGCTCATGCTCAAATAAATTGGTTAGTCTCTAAGGTGCCACAAGTCCTCCTTTTCTTTTTATTAACACCTTTGTTGCCCTAGCGGATTGCACCCACAGAAATCAGTCGCGGCCAGCTCAGGTTTGGCCCAGCTGGCCTCCCTTGGGACGGGGGTGGGGCTCGGACAGCGATTTAAAGGGCCTGGGGCTCCTGCCGCAGCTACCGCCCCGGCCCTTTAAATCGCCGCCGGAGCCCCACTGCAGCCTCCCCAGGGCTCCGGCAGCAGGGCTCCGGGGATGATTTAAGGGACCCGGGACGGTAGCGGCAACCGGAGCCCTGGATCCTTTAAATCACCGCCCGAGCCCTGCTGCCGGAGCCCCGGGGGTCGTGGTGGCAATTTAAAGGGCCCGGGGCTCCCAGTTGCTGTTACTACAGTCCCGGGCCCTTTAAATCTTGATTAAAGGGCCTGGGGATGTAAAGACCCCGCCTCTTCCAATTCAGGCCCTGCCCCCGCCTAAGTACCGGTAAGTCCTTGAAGTTACTTTCACCCCTGGACCTGAGTAACACTGTGACCACATGCACCAGGTTGCAATGCTGAGAGTGGGGAGCCAGACGCAGCCCCTGGGACAGGAGCCACCTCTGCAGGGTGACTATAAGAACGGCCAGACTGGGTCAGACCAAAGCTCCATCTAGCCCAGTATCCTGTCCTCTGACAGTGGCCAATGCCAGGTGCCCCAGAGGGAATGAACAGAACAGGGAATCATCCAGTGATCCATCTCCTGTCACCCATTCCCAGCTTCTGGCAAACCGAGGCTAGAGACACCATCCCTGCCCATCCTGGCTAATAGCCACTGATGGATCTGTCCTCCAGGAACTTAATCTAGTTCTTTTTGAACCCTGCTATAGTCTTGGCCTCCTCTGGCAAGGAGTTCCACAGGCTTATTGTGCGTTGTGTGAAGAAATGCGTCCTTTTGTTTGTTTTAAACCTTCTGCCTATTAATTTCATTGGGTGACCCCTGGTTTTTGTGTTATGAGAAGGAGTAAATAACACTTCCTTATTCACTTTCTCCACACCCATCATGATTTTATAGACCTCTATCTTATCCCCCCTTAGTTGTCTCTCTAATATACTTTTTTTTGAGATGGGGCGACCACATCCGCACGCAGTATTCAAACTGTGGGAGTACCATGGATTTATATTGAGGCAATAGGATATTTTCTGTCTTATTCTCTATCCCTTTCTTGCTGATTCCCGACATTCTGTTCGCTTTTTTCGCTGCCGCTGCCCATTGAGCGGGTGTTTTCAGGGAACTCTCCACACTGACTCCAAGATCTTTCTTGAGTGGTAACAGCTAATTTAGACCCCATCATTGTATACGTATAGTTGGGATGATGCTTTCCAATGTGCATTACTTTGCATTTATCAACATTGAATTTCATCTGCCATTTGGTTGCCCAGACACCCAGTTTTGTGAGATCCCTTTGTAGCTCTTCACAGGCTGCCCGGGACTTAACTATCTTGAGTAGTTTTGTATCATCTTCAAATTTTGCCACCTCACTGTTTACCCCTTTTCCCAGATAATTTATGAATATGTTAAATAGAACTGGGCCCAGTACAGCCCCCTGGGGGACACCACAATTTACCTTTCTCCAGTCTGAAAACAGACCGTTTATTTCTACCCTTTGTTTCCTGTCTTTTAACCAGGGTGAGTGCAGGGTGGGCTCATTCTCCAGTCCCCCCTCTTGGGGCCTCCCCTCCTCACCAGCCACGATTAGGGTTGTGGTGCCGGGGTGGAGGGTGCTGCTGTGGGTGGTCAGTGCCCCCTCAGCAGCTTAGGGTAGCGCACCCGTTGAACCGGGGGCTCCCTTGCTCCTGCTGTCTGGGCTCGTGAACACACAACACCCCGCTGAGATCACAGAGGCACTGGGGAACAGGGGCTCTTGGTGCTCTCAACCTCTGCTCATTGTGCTGATCAGCATTCACTGTTACTGGTGGGAGCATGCGGGGAGAGGGGGTCTTTCACCTCTACTCCGTCCCCGGCTTGGTTGCTGTGTCTGTCTGCTAATGTTCTCCTGCCCCCTGCCCCCAGAACCCCCTCCAGCCAGGTGCCCGAATCAGGTGATTGGCTTAAAACTCTTGAGTTAGCAAATGAGTAAGTCTTGATTCATCGCTTCCAAGGCCAGAAGGGATCATTGTGACCGTCTTGTCTGACCCCTGTACAGCACAGGCCAGACACCAGCCCCTAGGGCAGAGCGTTTCGACAAACAGCTAGTCTTGACTGAAAAATCGCCAGGGCTGGAGAATCCGCCACAACCCTGGGTACATTGTTCCAAGTGTTAGTTGCAAACCTAGGCCTTATTTCCAGTCTGAATGTGTCGACCTTCAACTTCCAGCCACTGGATCCTGTCAGACCTTCCTCTGCTAGAGTGAACAGCCCATTGTTAAATCTCTGATCCCCAGGTAGGTACTTCCAGACTGGGATCAACTCACCCCTTAACCCGCTCTTTGTTCAGCTAAATAGATTGCGCTCCTCTGTACGGCAGGTTTCTAACCCTTTAATTCTGACCACTCCCCAATTTATCAACGTCCTTCTTGAACTGGAGCCAGGATCCCAGCAGCGCTCGCACAGTGCCACGTACAGAGGGAAAATAAACTCTGCTCCTACTCGAGATTCCCCTCTTTATATATCCCAGGATGGCATTAGCCCTTTTGGCCGCAGCCTCCCACTGGGAGCTCATGTTCGCGTGGTTATCCACCGTGACTCCCAAATCTTGTTCAGGGTCCCCATCCTCGCTGTATACATTTACATTTGCCTATATTAAAACGCAGTTTGCCTGTGCCCAGGTTACCAAGTGATCCAGATTGCTCTGAATCGGTGGCCTGGCCTCTTTGTTATTTATCACTGCCCCAGTTTTTGTATCATCTGCACAATTTGTCAGTGATGATTTTATGTTTTCTTCCAGGTCATAGATAAAAATGTTAAGTAGGGTCAAGAACCAACCTCTGTGGGGGCTCACTGGAAACACACCCACTCAGTGGTGATTCCCCAGTTACAATTACATTTTGAGATCTATCAGTTAGCCAGGTTTTAATCCATTGAATGTGTGCCATGGTCATTTTATACCATTCTAGTTTTTGAATCAAAATGTTGTGCAGTACCAACTCAAATGCTTTACATCAACCCTGTTACCTTTGTCAACCAAACTTGTAATCTCATCAAAAAGAGATTTCACATTAGTTTGATGGGATCTATTTTCCATAAACCCTGGTTAATTGGCATTAATTGAGTCCTGTATTCAGCTGCTTCATTCTCTTGGCTATAATTACCAGCTCATCCTGTTTACCCTTTCTAAAAATTGGCACAACTTCTATTCTTCTAGAAGTGCTCCAAGATTTATTGAAAAATCAACCTTAATGGTCCAGTGAGCTCCTCAGCCAGCACGTTTAAAACTCTTGAATGAAAGTTATCACGATCTGCTGTTTGAAAAATGTCTAATTTTAGTTGCTTCTGCTTAACATCCTCCTGAGATCCTAGTGGAATGGAAAGAGTGTTATCATCACCAAATGATGACACTATATAATCTGTAGTTTCCCCAAATAGAGAACAGAAATATTTATTGAACACTTCTGCCTTTTCTGCATTATTATTGAGATTTCTACCATTTCCATCTAGTAATGGCACAATACCATTGTCAGGATTCTTTTTGTTCTTAATATATTTTAAATTTTATTGTACTTAATGCTGCTGGCCATAGTCGTCTCCTTGTGTCCCTTGGCTTTCCTTATCAATGTTCTACAATCCCTAACTTCTTATTTATATTAATTACTATCAACTTTCCCTTTCTTCCCTGGGTTGTGGCTCATGCTAGTGCTTGGATGGGTAGGTGTCTGGGTGCCAAAAAAAGGGCGGGGTTATGGTGCAAGGGGGGGGGACTGGACATTTGGCAGTTCTGACCCCGCCTCCTATCTGACCCTATCCTACCTGACCCCCGTACCCTGTCTGTCCCACTCTCAGTCCCCTGCCTGCCCCCCCATGTCTCACTGCAGCACCCCGATATGCCCTGTACCCATGATCCCCTGCATGCTCCCCCATTTCCTACCCTGACATCCCCTGCCCCCACAACCCCCTGCCTGCTGCTCTATCCCCTGCCCTCCACATTCCTCCTCCCCAGGTTCCCTCCACTGTCGGGGTGGGGCAAGGTAAGGGGACTCAGTACTCCCCCTTGGGCCATCCCCGCAGGGGCTGAGTCTGGAGACATGCATGACCCCATGCAGGCCAGTGCACCAGGGCCTGGGGAGCGGGTGGCTGTGCGTGCACAGAGTGAGATGGGGGTGTGACATTCTGAGTGTGATTTAAAGTCTCATGGAAAGGTGACAGGGCCAGAAAGAGTTAATTAACTCCCAGACTGACCTGACCCATGGCCGAACTTTAGAGACTGGTTAGGAAGAGATGTAAATGAACAGAGCTTTGAAATGCAGCCGGCATTGTTAGAGAGAGAAGGGGAGATGTTTGCTCAGGTCTCGTGATATCCGCAAACAAGCCTTGTCTATGGCTACCGCTTTGATTCAAAGATCAAAAAGGGAATATTAACATTTAGGAAGACACTTGAGTGGCAGAGTATAATTGTCTATGTCTCTTTGAAGGCTGTGGGAACCTGTGTCTGAACGGTTTAATGGATAAATGACTCTGTGCTAATTGCCAGGATGTTTGGGAGAAGGAAAGCCAAGCCGATTGGGGGTTGGACTAGATGACCTTCTGGGGTCCCTTCCAACCCTGATATTCTATGATTGTTTTCTCAGGCCAAAAGGCTGCAGAAAACATATAAAGACCCTGGGACACGATCCTTCTTCATCTCAGTTCTGCTTTGGGTTTTAAGAGGGGGAAACCTTAAGCCATCAGGATTGAGATCCCCAGTCACTGACAGGAGTCACCCTGAATATGGCATTGGACTATAACCTCTGGACTATTTCTAAAAGGACTTTTGGCAACTACAAGCTCATCTCTGCTCTGTATCTGGACCTCAAGAATTGAACCCAAGTCTCTCTGTATATTGATCTTTTAACCAACGCTCTCTTGTCTTTTTAAATAAATTTTAGCTTAGATAACAAGGATTGACTGTAAGCGTGTATTTGGGGTAAGATCTGAGTTATCATTTGACCTGGGTCTGGGGCTTGGTCCTTTGGGGTCAGAAGAACCTTTTCTTTTCAAGGATGAAATAAGATTTTCAGAATTTGTCACCCTATGGTTGACAGGTGTGTCTGGAGGGAGGCCTGAGGCCTGACGCTGGCTACTTTAAGGAAACCCAGGGAGGGGCTGTAGAAGCTGCTTTGGGCTGGCTGGGTAAATCTAACTATTGCAATATCCATCAGCGTTTGGGGTTTGTCTGCCCCGGTCTGTTTGCAGTTCACCCCGATTGAGTGACCTCAGCTGGCTCCCACGGGCAGCATCGTTACAGGGGTGTTCCAGGTGGGGGCGTTCCTGGGCAGAGGCGGCAGCAGCTGACTGAGTCCTTGGGGCAGGGGGCCCAGTGGGGCACCAGATGCCTGGGGGGTCCCTGGGAGGGGCTGGGGATTCCTGGGCTCAAGCGGCACGTCCCTGGTCGGGTCTTTAGATTGGGGGAGGGACATAGGAACCGGGGTCCCGCCATGGCGTCCGGGACTGCCCCTGCAGCTTGTACAGCCACCCAGACCCCTCTCTGCCCAGCTGGGTGCCCCCCCGCCAGCCCTGGTAGTTGGTGCCAGGTGCAGGCGCCCTGCACGAGAGCTGGTCTCCCCGGCTGTCCCCCACAGCTGCAGCTGGCAGCAGTGCCCCGGCGCAAGGCGGGGCCAGCCCCTTGGGGGCCCCAAGCAGGAATACTCCCAGCCCCACATACTAATACTTAACGGGGGCCTCCTGAGCTGCTCGGGGTCCTAAGCAATTTCCCAGTCTGCGTCTGCCTGCCACCAGTTCTGCCCCCGGCCACAGGCACCGTCCGGCTGGTGGGCATGAGCCTGCTGCAGCCGGGGGGGCTGGAGCTGCAGGACACGGTGGGTCAGCTCCTTCCCCCACACAACCTCACCCCCCATGTGCAGCTACTGACCTGAGGGGGGGCAGGGGCCACCCCTGGAGCCTGGCCAGCCCCCGCCATCTCAGCACCCCATGCCCCTAGTAGTGACTCGGTGCAGTGAGGTGCCTGGCAGGGGGAGGACAGTGGGGTGCATGGTGCTGGCTCTAAAAGGTGCCCCCCTAGGAGGGTCACTGCCACCCCTCCCCGCAGGTCTCCCCAGCAACCTGGCGTGTTCAGAGCCCAGCTCCAACCGGCCACAGCCCCTTTCTGCCCCCCACAGTTCTTCCTTCCCATCAAATCATGGCCTCTGACTGGAGCAGCTCCTCCGGCACCAGCCCCCCCTCCAGCCTGCCTGCCACACCGGGCACATCAGCCCCGTCCCCCAGGGGCATGACCCACAGCGCCCACCAGCACCCCATGGCCTGCCCAGCCCGATTACAGTGTCCGCCCCACTGCTCCATCAGCCCCATGGCCTGCCTCCCCGACCCCCACCCTGGGGCCTGGCCAGCAGGGTAGCGGCAGGCACCAGCCCCACTTTTCCAGTCACAAAGTCTAAGAGCAGCAGGGTCCCAAAGCCCATCCGGGGAGCCTGCAGGGTCTGGGGGCTCTGACCCAGGCCTGGGGTTGCATCTCCTTGGCCAGAGACGAGAACAGTGACTCCTTTGCCAGTGACTCCTGTCTAGTGGCCACACATGGCATCACCCCTCTGGGTACAATGGCTGTGAGAGGCCTGGGGCAGGCTGTGGGGGGTGGGGTGACAGCCACTAGTCCTGGGGACCCCCCTGTACCCAAGGGGGGGGTCTGCAGTAGGGGTATGGCTGAGAGGCTGGGGCATGTGGTGGGGGGGTGATGGCCCCTTGTCCTGGGGAGCCCATGGTACCCAAGAGGGGGGTCTGCAGGAGAGGTATGGCTGAGAGGCCTGGGCAGGCTGTGGGGGGTGATGGCCCCGAGTCCTAGGGATCCCCCGTACCCAAGAGGGGGGGTCTGCAGGAGGGGTATGGCTGAGAGGCCTGGGCAGGCTGTGGGGGGTGATGGCCCCGAGTCCTAGGGATCCCCCGTACCCAAGAGGGGGGTCTGCAGTAGGGGTATGGCTGAGAGGCCTGGGCAGGCTGTAGGGGGTGATGGCCCCGAGTCCTAGGGACCCCCCGTACCCAAGAGGGGGGTCTGCAGGAGAGGTATGGCTGAGAGGCCTGGGCAGGCTGTGGGGGGTGATGGCCCCGAGTCCTAGGGATCCCCCGTACCCAAGAGGGGGGTCTGCAGTAGGGGTATGGCTGAGAGGCCTGGGCAGGCTGTAGGGGGTGATGGCCACTAGTCCTAGGGACCCCCCTGTACCCAAGAGGGGGGTCTGCAGGAGGGGTATGGCTGAGAGGCCTGGGCAGGCTGTAGGGGGTGATGGCCACTAGTCCTAGGGACCCCCCGTACCCAAGAGGGGGGGTCTGCAGGAGAGGTATGGCTGAGAGGCCTGGGCAGGCTGTAGGGGGTGATGGCCACTAGTCCTAGGGACCCCCCTGTACCCAAGAGGGGGGTCTGCAGGAGGGGTATGGCTGAGAGGCCTGGGCAGGCTGTGGGGGGTGATGGCCCCGAGTCCTAGGGATCCCCCGTACCCAAGAGGGGGGTCTGCAGGAGGGGTATGGTTGAGAGGCCTGGCGTGCCCGACCAGGAATTTCCCCAGTGGTGCCGAAGGGTGACAACGCCCGGGCAGAGCAGGAGCTGGGAGCTGCTGGGTCACAGCCTAGCCGGGGTAACGCGAAAGGGGTGTTGAAGGGAGCTGAACTGACCCAGCCCCGTGGAGGATCCAGGGGGGCGACCGGAGCTCTGAGGGCTGAACCCCGACACCTCCCAAGGCTGGTGGGAACTGTGACCTCAGCTGGCCGCTGCAGGCTGGGACAAGGGGCCGAGGGGAGGTTGGATAAGACCCGGCTTTGGAGAGACTGGGTGGATCTCACCCGGGACTGACGGAGCCAGGCCCTGGATTGTGTGGCTGCTTGGCCACGTGCTTGGACCGGGGCCACATGGGAACGTTGGCTGCCCCATGCCACCATGTTACAGCGACTGACAAACCCTGCCGCCCGGAGACGCAGCCAGTGGTGAAGGGGACAGGTCTGTCCTGGGCAGAGCTCACAGCCTGGGGCAGGAGAGGTGGACCTGGAGGCTCAGGCCGGGGGGCTGCGTGGCCCCCCTGAAGGGAGAGTGGGACCCTGGGGGCCCAGCCTGCTGAAGGGTTCCTACCAGGGACTGTTCAAAGTTGGGGGGTAGCTGTGCCAGTGGCCAGCCTTGGGAGAATCCGCCCCAGCTGCCCCCCCACACTCCCTTTCCCCAGTGCACAGACGTGGACAGTTGCTTTGAAAACTTTATTGATTCCCCAGGGGGGCCAGGTGACCGCAGGGGAGAGGGGAGCCCCTCCTGGCAGCCACGGCTCAGCAGAAGGGCACTCTGCCCTGCCGAGGGACAGACAGGCCTCGCGTGAAGCTGAGGCTCGCGACGCTGCGCAGAGGCAGACGTGGCCCTGTCGGGCCCATGCCAGCTTCGGGGAGCCCCTGCCCAGCTAACACCCAGCTCACGGGCTGGGGAGGGGGCCCAAGGGCCGGCTGGACCCAGGGAGCACATGGCACTGAGCCGGAAGGGGTGCTGCGCTGTCAGGTGGGGAAGCCAGCTGGCAGCCTGGGAAATAGCCAGCCCCCCGTCCTGCTGCAGTGGGTGAGGTCTGCAGAGGCAGGTCCACACCCCAGTGATCCCCTGCGGATCCCAAGCCAAGACCCATGGGTGCTGGGCCTCACTGGGCAGAGGGGGGCGCAGCAGAGCAGCCTCCTCCTTGGGCCCCCGCCAGCCCAGAAGCCAGGCGCCAGGGCTGTCCCCCTCTTGGGGCACTCTGGCCAGCACCCACGGCACCCTGGGGGTGACTCTGGCCCCACACAGCCCTGCACAGCCCCACCAGGTCCCAGGCCTCGCAGCCTATCCGAGTCAGGAGGGAGGGGGGCACAGGCAGGGGGAGGGCCCTGCCCAGCTCCACCATAACAAGGATTCTCCATCGACCTTCCGCCCCGGACACCGGGGTTCACACTCGCTGCTGTCACTGCGGCGCAGGGTTGAGGAGCAGCCGCAGCCCTACAGCCATGTGGTCCGAGCAGCCGGCCAGCTGGGTGATGAAGGAAAACTTCTCCACCTCCTGGGGAAAGCAAGGGGACAGCGGTGTCAGGAGCACAGCAGGTTCCCCGCCCCGAGAATGCGGGGGGGGGAGGGTCGGTCCCCTGAGACCACAGATCCCAGCATGCAATGAGTCCAGGTCTGGCTAAGCCAGAGCAGTGCAGGCTGGGACTTGTAGTCTCCATGGGCTGCACCCTCCCCTCAATCAACACTGAGCACTGACACAGCTCACTACCCCTTCCCAGCCATGGCCCGGCCAGGCTCCTTCCCCCGCTGCAGGGCAGGAAACAGCCCAGAGTGGAGGTCCCACGCAGAGTCATGCAGCACATAGGGTCAGAGCCAGCAGAGATCCCAGGCGTCCTGGCCCCCAGGCTCGGACCCTTCCAGGGAGCCCTGGACCATGCTGACTAGCTCTCTGAATCCCCCGCACCCTGAGCAGCGATTCGGCAAGGCCAGCCCCCTGCAGCCTGGCTCCACGGCACCATACCATGAAAACCCCGGAGCGTGGGAGCTGCTGAGAGCCCCTGAAGGAGCTGACCTAGTGAGTGCAGCTACCAGCCCCAGCCACCTCCCCAGCATGGGCCCCTGTGGCCCTACCAGCCCCCAGCAGCTGGCCCCTGAGCCAGGCAGGCCCCAGAGCTGAACCCCCCTGCCCTGGGCCCAGCATCCCTGGCTGGGAGCTTACCTGCACCCTTGGGCTTGGGGCCTGCTCTTCGTTCCGTGGGGCCCAGGCCAGGCTGGGGGCTAGGGGCTCCTGGGTACCCCTGTATGGGGAGACTTTGGCAAACCAGTAAAGTGCCTGAAACCACTATGGCTTATTACTAAAAGCAGCCAAGTCAGCAGGCTTAGCTTAACCAAGGCAGGAGGGGAGGGGGGTCTTTGGGTGCCATGAGAAGGGCAGCTTGACCCTGCATCCTTCCTGATAAGAATTGTGTTGAAGTTGCTGATACATACATCTTAGAAGAGCAGGATGTGCCCCAGGAATGTCTGCTGGGGCCTCAAGGCTGCAAACTCTGGAAAAACCCACACTGATAATCAGAAGGAGCCTCTTGCTTGCCCATGGGAACTGCTGGCTGAACAAGTTTGCTTTAAGGAACATGTCATTCTATTACTCCTGTATAAATAAGGGGGACTCTTCAGGACTGGGCTCTCCCTCTGGATGCGTCTTGTGTTTCCCACCACGCTCAGCTTGGGTAATTATCAAGGGTTGGGGTGTTTTACTAACCTCCTGCGGACGTGTGTGTAAGTACTTGAGACCAAGTAAAGTTTAGCTGTAAGTGAAAGCCCTCTTGTGTTGTCCTGTTCGTGCCGCCTTCCGTGTCTCCCCTGATTTATTCCCTGACACCACCTCGCACCGAGTAAAAGTTACCAAGAGCTTTGGGTTGAAAGAACCCCGGGGAGCACCCCAGGCCGGCAGGAGCCGGGGCCCCTCTGGGCACTCACCGTTGTCAGGCTGATGGGGGCGGGGTGCTCGCGGTACAGGATGTAGTCGATGCGACGCCCTTCCCAGGGGCTCCCTGCTGCCGAGGGGTCGGGGCAGCCGTCCTGCAGGATGGGACAGGCCAGGTACTTCCTCCTGCCCTCCTCTTGCTCCAGCGTCCTGCGGGGTGCACGGGGGAGCCGTCAGCAGGGGGCCGAGTGGCAGGGGAGGAGGAGCGTGGCTCTGCGTAGGGGGCTAGTCACACCTGGGCTACAGGGGGCTGCATGGCAAGGGAGGGCCATCCACAGGTTAGCCTTTACCCTGTCCCATTAGTGTCCCATTACCCTGTGTGGGGGCGGGGGCAGAGCCTGCCTTGAACTAGGGCTGTAAGCCCCCCGGCCCCCCAGCGCTCTGGAACCTGCAGGTGCAGCCGTTACCTTTTCAGCTTCTCTGGGGTCGACACGGCCTCCTCGTAGATCTCCAGGTAGTTCAGCAGGGTGCCTGCAGGGACGTGAGCAGCACTTAGAGCCTCCCCTGCTCTGCCGCTCCCCCCACCCCAAAATCTTCCTTCACCCACAGGTACCTCAGCAGAGATCTGGGTGCGGGGAGGGAGCAGGGCTGGGACAGGAGGGGGCTCCGGGTCTGGAGGGGCACGGGCAGAGCTGGGGGGCAGGCCTCGGCTAGCAGGGCCCCTGGACCCCTGACCCCCGACGTCTCACCCGGGGGTTCCAAAGGCTGGGTCCCCCTGTGGGGATCTGGATCTAGATGTTTATCTGCAGCCCCAGATGGGGGCCCGGCTCCGCGGAACTGAGACAGAGAGGGCAGCAAGCTGCACTGGGCACTGGGCCAGCCAGACACGTACCTATGGCCCAGGGCTTGTCCTGCCTGGGCCCCACTCGGCATGGGTCTTGGTACTGCCGGAAGATGATGTGGGTCTGCTCCAACTCATCCCCTGGAAAGATCTGGCAGAGTGAATGGGCACATCTGCACTCCCCCCTCCCCTCCCCCTCCTCCAGACTACCCTCCCCCACCCCTTCCACTCCCCCCCCCCAACTCCTTGTGTGATGAAGCGGGAATTTTCCATAATATTTGTATGATGCCGATGTGTGCCTCAGTTTCCTTCTACACTTTGCTGCTCCTGGAAGAGTGCAGGAGACACAGGTGTGTGTGTGTGTCACTTGCTGTTGGGGTCGGTAATTAACTGCTTGGCGCAAACCCAGATCAACAGAAGGGCCAGGGAGACAACTGAAGTCCCCAGGTCTGAACAGCCAAGACCACCGAGCAGGAAGCCTGCGTGTGGGACTTGGGACCCGTGCTGGGGGACAGTGTGGTCAGGTGGCTTTGGAGGGACCGAGGCAGAGAGACAGGGAGCCCCAGGAACAGAGTCCATCACGCTGGGCTGGTTCCTGGCTCTGGCTGGGCACGATGGGCCTTTGCCTCTCTGGGCTAGCCCGCAGCCATTCGTTTCTGTGACCAGGGGACTAGTGAAAGGCTGCCAGTGTGGCTTCAAATACCCCAGAGCCTCGCGCCCTGCAGGGCCCGGCCCCCGCGTCCCGCAAGGGGCTGGCGTGGCTGGATTCGCTGCAGGGAGCCCCGGGGCAAGCCAGGGTCGCTGGGGCCCGAGGAGCCAGCCCCTCGGGGTGTGGCACTCCCCAGGGAGGGGTTACAGGCTGGGCACGCTGCGACACCCCCGCCAGGCTGCTGCCCTCCCCTGCCCCCACCCGGGCCAGGCCCCACCTGAGGAGCAGTTGTCGAAGTTGAAGTCCCCGCAAAAGACGTCGAAGGCGATGACGTCCCCTTGCTCCGTGTGGGCGTCCTGGAACAGCTGCACCCAGAAGAGCCCCAGGGTGAGCTGGTCGCAGCGGATCTGTGCATCGGCTGTGGGGGACAGAGCTCGATTACAGGGGGGCCAACTTCCTCATGTGTGACACCCGGACACTGCCCCCGCGCCACCACTTTCCCTCGAGGCCCCCCCGCATGGCTCGCTGCTCTCTCCACCACCCTCCCCCTGCCAGCTGAGCAGAGCTCCGGGGGTGGGGGCGGAGTGGGGCAGGGCGGGGGAGGGGAGGGAGAGCCAAGCTCCGGGGGTGGGGCTGAGTGGGGCAGGGTGGGGGGAGGGAGAGCTGTGCTCCGGGGGTGGGGGCTGAGTGGGGCAGGGCAGTGGAGGGGAGGGAGAGCCAAGCTCCGGGGGTGGGGCTGAGTGGGGCAGGGTGGGGGGAGGGAGAGCTGTGCTCCGGGGGTGGGGGCTGAGTGGGGCAGGGCAGTGGAGGGGAGGGAGAGCTGTGCTCCGGGGGTGGGGGCTGAGTGGGGCAGGGCAGTGGAGGGGAGGGAGAGCCAAGCTCCGGGGGTGGGGCTGAGTGGGGCAGGGTGGGGGGAGGGAGAGCTGTGCTCCGGGGGTGGGGCTGAGTGGGGCAGGGCAGTGGAGGGGAGGGAGAGCCGGGCTCTGGGGATTGGGGGTGTGTGACGCAGCAGGGAGTGGGGCAGATTGACCTGGGGATGTTGCAGGGGAGTTTTACTGGGACTGTCTGCAATGGGGATGGGGTAGCAGGGGGTGACTTCACTGTCACCTGAGCCAGGAGGGGAGTGGGGCCAGGTGACACCTTCTGCACAGGAAACTGGACAAAGGCTGGAGGAGGAGCTGCGGGGGTGGCTGGGTGAGACGGCTGGAGGGGGTTTCAGTTTGGAGCAGTTTGGGGAAACGGAGGGAGCCCCAAGGCTGGGGTCTAAGCTCCCTGCCCCCAGAGGAACCTGACTGAGGGGCCCTGTTTGTACCTACAAGCTCTGTTTGGACTGTGTTCCTGTTGTCATATAAACTTTCCATTTTACTGGCTGGCTGAGAGTCACGGGGAATCGCAGGAAGTGGGGGTGCAGGGCCCGGACTCCCCCACACTCTGTGACAACTGGTGGCAAAGGTGGGATCTACTGCACCCCATAGACGGCGCTTCCTGCAGTAAGTTACGGGGGAAGCAATAAACGAAGGGGGATTGACAAGGACCAGGTGTGTTGAAGATTCAGAGAGGAGCAGTTTCGGGGGGCAGAGGAGCTATGCTTAACCCTTGGGAGTGTGTGAGACCAGCGAGAAGGACTGTTGCAATAATGGGGACCCCCCTGGGGACTGTGGTGAGCAGGCTCAGGGGCGGAGGAGTCTGTGGCTCGACCCTGGGAGAGAGGTGGTGACCTGGAGAAGGGCTAGTACACTAGGGGTCCTCCTGGAAACCGTGGGGAGCTGAGAGCGCACAGGCCTGCGAGTGGCCAGCAGGAAGACGTATGCGAAGCGCCTGAAGAGCGACCTGGTGGAGCTGTGCAGGCAGAGGGGGCTGCGCACTGGGAGGCTCACCAAGGAACAGCTGATTGCCCAGCTGGAGGAGGAGGATCACTCAGAGGAGCGGATCCCTGCCCCTGAGGGGAGCAGCCCGGCAGACACAAGGCGGGCCCCGCTGCCTGTCCCGGCTGGGAGGGGTCAGACAGCTACCGAGGGCATCCTGAGACCCCTCCTTCCTATGACTAGGGGAGGGGTTGGGGGAAGCCCAGCGAATACCAAGGGGACCGTGACCCCAGCAGCCAGCAGAGGATCCTCCCGGCAGAGCTCCCCATCCCTGGAGCGGAGGCGGCTGGAATGGGAGAGGGAGATGAAACTGAGAGAGCTGGAAGATGGAGAGAAGGAGTGAGAGGACCGTAAAAGGCAGCGTTAGCATGAGCTGGAGCTGGCCAGGCTGAGGAGCAGCGAGGCCCCAGCTGCGGTGAGTGCGGGGGAACCCAAGACTGCAAGGAGCTTTGATAGGTGCTTCCTGGCCCAGCGGAAGGAGGGGGAGGACATAGATAGCTTCCTGACGGCCTTTGAGAATGCCTGTGAGCTGCACAGGGTTGACCCTGCAGACAGGCTCCAGTTTCTCACCCCCTTACTGGACCCCCAAGCCGCGGAGGTGTACAGCCGGATGACAGGGCCGGAGGCAGGGGACTATGAACTGTTCAAACAGGCCCTGCTCCGTGAGTTTGGGCTGACCCCCGAGATGTACCGGAGAAGGTTCCGGAGTCAGCGCAAAAAGCCTGAGGTCACCTACCTACAACTGGTCAACCGGATGCAGGGGTATGCCCGCAAGTGGACAGCTGGGGCCCGGACGAAGGAGGACCTGCTTGACCTGATTGTACTGGAGCAACTGTATGATCAGTGCCCTTCCGACCTGAGGCTGTGGTTGGAGGACAAAAAGCAGAGAACCCCCAGCACGCAGGGCAGCTGGCCGACGAGTTTGTGAAGAGCTGGTCAAGGGGTGACAGGGAGGAGTCCCAAAAGAACAGGCCCACCATGATGCAGAGAGAGAGTCACCATGGACCTCCCAAAGGAGGAATATGGAGAACCCCCTCCCAAGGGGAACATCCGGCATCAGGACCAACCGACTTGCTCCAGGGGACCAACGGGACATGACCTCTATTACTGTGGCCAAAGAGGCCACATACGGACCCAGTGCCCCAAGCTCAAGCACAGACTGAGCAGACCGAACCCACACAGGGTTAACTGGGTAGGGACCCAGCTGGACGAGGGGCAGACGGCCCAGGCAAGGGGGGCTACCAGTTTACCACCTGCTCAGGAGGGAAGAGTACCCCAGGCCAGCTCCTCTGAAGGGCTGGATGCTCCGGACTCAAGGTTCTCGGTTTACAGGGTGGGCGCGGGGCTGTCCCTCCGGAGAGAGTGCCTTGTTCCCCTGGAGGTGGATGGGAGGAAGGTCAATGGATACTGGGATACGGGCGCGGAGGTGACGCTGGCCCGGCCCGAGGTGGTGGCCCCAGATCGGGTGGTGCCCAACACCTACCTGACCCTGATGGGGGTGGGCAGGACCCCATTTAAAGTGCCCATGGCAAGGGTACACCTGAAATGGGGGGCCAAGGAGGGCCCCAAGGATGTGGGGGTACACCACCATTTGCTCACTGAAATTTTGATGGGGGGAGACCTAGAGGACTGGCCAAGCAAGCCCCAGACCGCCCCGGTTGTGACCCGTAGCCAGAGCCGGCGAGGGTCACTGCTCCCTGACCTCGGGGAGGGTACCGCACCGGAGGCGCAGGACCCTACCCTGGTGGGGAGGGAGCGCCGAGGGGCACGGCTCAGAGAGGCTGAGGCCTCAGACCTGGCCACTGAGGGGGAACTGGGCCCCGTCCCTGCCCCAGCCGCTGAGTTCCTGGTCGAGTTGAGGAAAGATCCCTCCTTGCGGAAGCTCAGGGACCTGGCCGACCTCAGTGTGGTATGGACCATGAGGAGAGGCTGCCAGGAGAGGTTCCTGTGGGAGAAGGGGTTCCTGTTCCGAGAATGGGCTCCCACAAGGGAAGTAGAGTCCTGTGGGATCAGGAGGCAGCTGGTGGTCCCCCAGAAGTATCGCCGCAAGCTCCTGTCCCTGGCCCATGACATCCCCCTCGCAGGGCACCAGGGAATCCGGCGCACCCGGCAGAGGTTGCTACAGAACTTTTACTGGCCCGGGGTCTTTACCACGGTCCGGCAGTATTGCCGATCCTGTGACCCCTGTCAGAGGGTGGGGAAGGCCCGGGACAAGGGGAAAGCGGCTTTGAGACCTTTGCCCATCATAGAGGAGCCTTTCCAGAAGGTGGCCATGGACATCGTGGGGCCTCTCAGCAGGACGACCCGGTCGGGGAAGAAATACATTCTGGGGGTGGTAGATTTTGCCACCCGCTACCCCGAGGCAGTGGCCTTAGCTTCCATTGAAGCAGACACCGTGGCCGATGCGCTCCTGACCATTTTCAGCCAAGTGGGGTTCCCCAAGGAAGTCTTGACAGACCAAGGCTCCAACTTCATGTCGGCCCTGCTCCGGTGCTTGTGGGAGAAATGTGGGGTCCGGCACGACTGGGCCTCAGCGTAGCACCCCCAGTCCAACGGGCTGGTGGAGAGGTTCAATGGGACACTAAAGATGATGCTGAAAACCTTTATGAACCAGCACCCACAGGACTGGGACAAGTACTTACCTCACCTGCTGTTCGCGTACAGGGAGGTGCCTCAGGAGTCTACCGGATTTTCGCCTTTCGAACTGTTATATGGAAGGAGGGTGAGGGGCCCCCAGGACCTGATGAGAGATGAATGGGAGGGGAAGGCCACTCCCGATGGAGAGTCAGTGGTGGAGTATGTCCTGATCTTCCGAGAGAGACTGGTTGATCTCATGGGCCTGTCCAGGGAGAATCTGGCCAGAGCCCAGAGGAAGCAGAAGGTCTGGTATGACCGCACGGCACGGGCCCGTGCCTACGCCACCGGGGATCCGGTGATGGTTCTCATCCCCGTGAGAAAGAACAAACTACAGGCTGCCTGGGAGGGCCCTTTCAAGGTTGTCAAGCAACTAAATGACTGGAGGGATAGCTCAGTGGTGTGAGCATTGGCCTGCTAAACCCAGGGTTATGAGCTCAATCCTTGAGGAGGCCATTTAGGGATCTGGGGCAAAAAGAAATTGGGGATTGGCTCTCCTTTGAGCAGAGGATTGGACTAGATGATCTTCTGAGGTCCCTTCCAACCCTGATATTCTGTGATTCTATGTGGTGGAGCTGTCTAACCAGGTGTACCATGTGAATATGATGAAGCCATATTATGCCTGGGGGACTGTGGTGTTGGCTGTGTGTGGACATTGGGAGGAGCAGGGAGATGACCCTTTAGTAGATCTATTCCCTGGGACCAGAGCTGGTTTCCCCCTGGAAACAATTCCCCTCTCGGATCAGCTAACCCCTGCCCAGCAAGCTGAGGTCAGAGGGGTGCTGCATCCGTACCGACAGCTGTTTTCCAACCAGCCTGGACGCACTAATCTGATTAAAAGAAAAGGAGGACTTGTGGCACCTTAGAGACTAACCAATTTATTTGAGCATGAGCTTTCGTGAGCTACAGCTCACTGCATCGGATGCATAAAGTGGAAAATACAATGAGGCGATTTATATACACAGACCATGAAAAAATACACATTGTAAGGAGAGTGATCACTTAAGATGAGCTATTACCAGCAGGAGAGTGGGGTGGGGCCCCACGCCCCACTCTCCTGCTGGTAATAGCTCATCTTAAGCTCATCCTTACAATGTGTATTTTTTCATGGTCTGTGTATATAAATCGCCTCATTGTATTTTCCACTTTATGCATCCGATGCAGTGAGCTGTAGCTCACGAAAGCTTATGCTCAAATAAATTGGTTAGTCTCTAAGGTGCCACAAGTCCTCCTTTTCTTTTTGCGAATACAGACTAATACGGCTGCTACTCTGAAACTAATCTGACTGTCCACCGGATGCAGACAGGGTCGCACCCGCCGATAAGATGCTCCCCCTTCTGAGTCACAGGGAAAACTGCTCAGGACCTGGAAAGAGAGGTTTGGGACATGCTGGCTTTGGGGGTGATCCAGCCATCGGCCAGCCCTTGGGCCTCGCCGGTGGTGCTGGTCCCCAAAAAGGATGGGTCGGTCCGGTTCTGTGTGGACTATCGGAAGCTCAGTGCCATCACTGTATCTGATGCCTACCCCATGCCCAGGCCGGACGAGCTCCTAGACAAGCTGGGAGGAGCTCGGTACCTTACCACCATGGACCTTACAAAGGGCTACTGGCAAGTGCCGCTGGATGCAGATGCCCGGCTGAAATCGGCCTTTATCACCCCTCTGGGGCTGTATGAGTTCCTGACCCTGCCTTTCGGCCTCAAGAGAGCGCCGGCCACCTTCCAGCGTCTGGTGGACCAGCTCCTGAGGGGGATGGAGAGTTTTGCCGTGGCGTATATTGATGACATCTGTGTCTTTAGCCAGACCTGGGAGGACCACGTGTCCCAGGTTAGACAAGCGCTGGACCGACTCCAGGGGGCTGGGCTGACTGTAAAAGCGGAGAAGTGCAAGGTGGGGATGGCTGAAGTATCTTACCTGGGCCATCGGGTGGGGAGCGGCCGCCTAAAGCCGGAACCAGCCAAGGTGGAGGTGATCAGAGACTGGCCCGCTCCCCACACCAAAAAGCAGGTCCAAGCCTTTATTGGGATGGCAGGATACTACCGAAGATTTGTGCCCCACTTTAGCACCATAGCCACCCCCATCACTGAGCTATGCAAGAAGGGGAAGCCAGACAAGGTGGTCTGGACCGAGCAGTGCCAGGTGGCTTTCCGGGCGCTGAAGGAGGCTCTGGTCAGTGGCCCAGTTCTGGCAAACCCAGACTTTGACAAGCCCTTTGTGGTGTTCACCGACGCCTCCGACACGGGACTGGGGGCTGTGTTAATGCAGGAGGATGAAAAGTGGGAGAGACGCCCCATCGTGTACCTGAGCAAGAAGCTGCTACCCCGGGAGCAACACTACGCGGCCATCGAGAAGGAGTGCCTGGCCATGGTGTGGGCCCTCAAGAAACTAGAGCCCTATCTCTTCGGGCGACACTTCACCGTCTACACCGACCACTCTCCCCTGACCTGGCTGCACCAGATGAAAGGAGCCAACGCCAAGCTCCTGAGATGGAGCCTGCTCCTGCAGGATTACGACGTGGACGTGGTCCACGTGAAGGGAAGTGCCAACCTGATAGCGGATGCGCTGTCCCGGAGAGGGGGCCCCGAACTTCCCCAGGTCACTGGTCAGCGTGACCCCGCTCAGTTCAGTCTCGAAAGGGGGAGAGATGTGACGCAGCAGGGATGGGGGAGTGTTGACCTGGGGATGTCACAGGGGAGTTTTACTGGGACTGTCTGCAATGGGGATGGGGTAGCAGGGGGTGACTTCACTTGAGGGATGATACCTGAGCCAGGAGGGGGGTGGGGCCAGGTGACACCTTCTGCCCGGGAAATTGGACAAAGGCTGGAGGAGGAGCTGTGGGGTGGCTGGCTGAGACGGCTGGAGGGGGTTTCAGTTTGGATCAGTCTAGGGAAACAGAGGGAGTCCCAGGGCTGGGGTCTAAGCTCTGCCCCCCAGAGGGACCTGACTGAGGGGTCCTGTTTGTACCTACAAGCTCTGTTTGGACTGTGTTCCTGTCGTCTAATAAACCTTCTGCTCAACTGGCTGGCTGAGAGTCACGGGGAATTGCAGGAAGTGGGGGTGCAGGGCCCTGACTCCTCCAACCTCTGTGACGGGGGGAGTGGGGCAGGGGAGGGGAGAGGAGGGGAGGGAGAGCAGTGCTCCGGGGGTGGGGGCTGAGTGGGGCAGTGGGGGGAAGGGAGGGGGAGCCGCGCTCCGGGGGTGGGGGCTGAGTGGGGCAGGGCGGGGGAGGGGAGGGAGAGCCGTGCTCCGGGGGTGGGGGCTGAGTGGGGCAGTGGGGGGAGGGGAGGGAGAGCTGCGCTCGGGGCAGGACAGCGGACCCTCCGGAGCCATTGCTGAGTGCTCAGGGCTCCTCCAGGCCCCAGGTGCTCTTCCCGCCCCCTGGTAACTGGACTTTTAGTGTCCGGGCAGCACTGCTGACCGGCACCACCAGGTTCCCTTTTAGACTGGACTTTCCAGTTAAAACCCAGACACCTGGCAACCCTACTCTGTTACCGGCTGCACCCCACATCCAATCCCTGCGGGGCTCCCCGCCAGGGATCGCACAGCCACAGAGCCAGGAGCCCCAGGGCCGGAAGCAAGTGCCCCCCACCCACACGGGGTCCCCTGCCCTGCCACTGCAGACTGTGGGGCAGAGGAGACTTGGCCCTTGGCTGGAGGGTCGGCACTGGACCTCAGCCCAGTCCAGGGGACAGGTGTCCCCTCCTCGCTCGCGGGGCCCTGCGGGGCGGGGCTGGGGAGGCAAGCAGAGGGAGCCGGGGCCCAGGTGCCAATGCAGCCCCAGCACCAAGCCCGCTCCAGGAGCCGTGGCAGGGTCAGCGGCTGGGCTGCTCCCAGGAGTAGAACGGGGAAGGGGGGCATCTGGACGAGCTGTTCTCCCTCCCCAGCCCCGGTGGGCAAGAGTGCCCCCTCCCAACACTCACCGGCTGGAGCGTGCAGGTGGGTGCAGTTCAGGTAGCCCACTATCCTCTGCCCTTGGGCTTCCCCCAGCTGCACCTAGCAGGTGCACATGGAAACGTTGCCAGTTACAAGCTGGAAGGCCACTGCCGGGGCCGGGGCCCCACACAGCACCGGCCCCATCGTGGGGAGGGGTGGGGGTGCAGGCGTTTGGCCAGGGCGACGGTCAGAGCCGTGGGGAAGGAGGGTCAGTTTCAGCCGTCAGTGCAGGGCATGGCTGGGAGCTGGGAGGAGATGACCCCCACGTGGTTCATGGGCCCACGTGTCCGTCACCCCATGGGTGCCCTGGATTCAGCCCTTATTGTCTGGCTGGGGTCCCAGCAGGTTGTGGGGTGGCAGCCCGGCTCCCAGGGGTACATCTAGACAGCCTGCAGCGGTGAGCCCCCAGCGCAGGGCCGGCTCGCCCCCGGTGTCAGAGCCCGAGCTCCAGCCCCAGCCATGTCCACACGGCTGGTTGTGAGCACTCGCACGAGCCCTGCCAGCCCCACTCTGCCCCGCCGGGAGGCTGCTGCAGGGCCGGGCGACACACCCTGGGTGACTTCCCAGCGCTGGGAGGAGGCAAAGCCCTGGACAGACAGAGCAGTTTCCACCCCATGCTGGGGTCACTGCTGGGGCAGGCGTTTCCAGGCCTGGCTAAGGGGCAGCAAGTGGCTGGGGCAGCAGCGGGGTCGGACAACAGCGAGTGGCCTGTTGTCAGAGGCTGAGCCCCCTGCAGCCAACCTGCTGGCTCCCAGCCCCACTGCCAAGGGCTCTCACTGCTCTCCCGGCAGGGCTGTCCCCGAAGCGCCTGTTCCCCTCAGGCCCTGTCCCTGCCTGGGCTGCAGACACCCACTCCCCGGCCAGGGCTCCCGGAGCTGTTAACCCGTCAAGATGGGGCTAGGCTGATGGTGTGGGGCATCGTCCCTCCTCTGCCCGTGGGGTGCAGGGGGCCCCAGGGTAACCAATCCCCTGCACGCAGGGGGCTCAGACTCAGGGCCTCCCCACAGCTGGGAGGCCGGGACACACGGGGAAAAGGGAGAGGGCCCAGGGTCACTTGGGGAGTCCAGGGTAGACCCGGGAGGAGACCCCAGGAGTCCTGACTTCCAGTCCCCTGCTGTAACCCGCTCTGCCACCCAGGCCCACCTCTGCCCACGCAGGCCCAGCGCCCCTGCAGGGAGCAGTGGCTCGTACGCGGATGCAGCATTGCCCTGAGCAGGGCAGGGAGGGAATGCCCCACGCCGCCCTGCAGCGACCCCGTCAGGCTGGCCGGGGAGAGGCCACGCCAGGCCCAGGAGGGTAGAGGGCCCTGGGCTCCCCGCAGCTGGGGCAGCTCCTCACCTGCACGGAGAGCAGCCCCTTGGCGGACAGCGCGTCCTCGCCAGTGCCGTTGGGGTAGCAGTGGTACTGGGCGGCCAGCACGGGGTAGCGGCTGGCCAGGAAGAGCCCGCTGTTGAAGACCTTGAGAGTACAACACCCAGGCAGCCCGCAGGTGCCCACGTCGTACACGATGTGCTCGTAGAAGGGGCTCAGCAGCTGGCAGAGTCGGGCGCCCGCTCGCTGGTCGAACACCTCCTGCAGGCAAAGGAAGTCCACGTCCGGCGGGAAGGGCACCGAGATCTCCCCAGGCCCAGCCCCTCCCTGCCCGTCCGGGATCTCGACCGCCACGCTGGCGTCAGGGCAGCGGGCACTGCTCCCCGACCGCCGTGGGCTGGACATGGTGGTCCCGTACTTGGTGGGCAGCAGGAACTGGCTGCTCCTGGGGCTGGCACTGGCCTCCCCCTGCGTGAGGCGCTGGCCGATGCGGGCCACGCGCTGCTTCATCTGTCCCAGGTTGCTGAACTTGGCCAGGCCGTCGGGCAGGAGGCACACGTTGGCGCTGACGAAGCTGAAGGCCTTGCCCGTGCCCGGCAGCTCCCACGGCTCTGGGTGGCGCGAGGGCGCGGTGTGTTTGTAGGCGAAGGGCCTGCGGGCAGCCTGCAGCGGCAGCCACAGCAGCAGGCCCAGGAGGGCGACTGGCATGGAGAGGAGAAGGAGCAGCAGCAGCAAGGGGCCGGTGACCAGTGCCCGCAGGGGGCAGGGCCGGCACTGGTTCTGCTGCTGCTCCGCCGTGGTCTCTCTGAGGTCGAGGAGGCAGTCAGCGGCCCAGTAGCTGGGGAAGAGCAGGTACTGTCCCAGGCTGTACAGGCCGCTCAGGAACCGGTTCGCGAACGGAGACTCCCGCAGGACCATGCTGCACGGCACCAGGGGCCGGGGAGCCCGGGCGTTACTGCTCCACCCGGGGGCTTCCCGGGGGCTCCGGTCACACCTCGCCACGCCCCGGGGGTCCCAATGCCCGGCCCGGGGGTCCTGCAGGGCGGGAGGAGCGGCTGATCCCGGCCGGCTTCGCGTCCCGGGAGGTGCTGAAGGGAGAGAACGGGCTGAAGTCAGCACTGCCTGGCGGGTGCCAGGCATCACCGGGGACAGGCGGTGTACGGGGGGTCAGCCCCACGCCCCTGGGTGAGTGGTTTGGACATTGGCATCTGACCCTGCTGGTTACCTGGGGCAGGCCTTGCCAGGCTGGGTGGGCTGATGACCCCAGACACCCCCTGGTGGGTTCACCGACCAGCCGGCCAGAGCTGCCTCCTCTGAATGGGGGTTTGCAGCAGCTCCCCCAGGAGCAGAGTCCGGCAGCGCAGGGCCTCGGTCCCGCCAGGACAGAGCCTGGAAATGGGGCCCAAGACACCCCCACCCCTGGACGGAGCCTGCAGACGGGGCTTGGGACGACCCCCTCCCTGGACAGAGCCTGTGGACAAGCTGCAGGGAGGGACTGGTGGGGATTCGGAGCGGACCAGGACCCAGGCACAGAGGAACATTACATGCTGTGTGTGCTAGGCTCCCTGGTGTCGCCCACAGACCTCCTGGGTGTGGTGCTCTGTCCCCACTAGTGGGGACAGAGACCCCTTAGAGAGAGAACATAGGAACGGCCAGGCTGGGTCAGAGCAAAGGTCCATCCAGCCCAGTCTCCTGTCTGCCAACAGTGGCCAGTGCCAGGGGCCCCAGGGGGAATGAACAGAAAAGGGAATCACCAAGTAATCCATCCCCTGTCACCCATTCCCAGCTTCTGGCAAGCAGAGGCTAGGGATACCATCCCTGCCCATCCTGGCTAATAGCCTTTGATGGACCTATCCTCCATGAATCTATCTAGCTCCCTATTGAACCCCATTATAGTACTGGCCTTCACAACACCCTCTGGCAAGGAGTTCCACAGGTTAACAGTGCGTTGCGTGGAAAAAATACTTTCTTGTGTTTGTTTTAAAGCTGCTGCCTGTTAATTTCATTTGGTGGCTCCTTGTTCTTGTATTATGAAAAGGAGTAAATAACACTTCCTTATTCACTTTCTCTACACCACTCTTGATTTTATAGACCTTGATCATATTCCCCCTTAGTCGCCTCTTTTCCAAGCTAAAAAGTCCCAATCTTATTAATCTCGCCTCAGACGGAAACCGTTCTATACCTCTCATCATTTTTGTTGCCCTTCTCTGTCCCTTTTCCAATTCCAATATATCTTTTTTGAGAAGGGGCGACTCCATCTGCACACAGTATTCAAGGTGTGGGCGTACCATGGATTTATATAGAGGCAACATGATATTTTCTGTCTTATTCTCGATCCCTTTCCCAACGATTCCCAACATTCTATTCACTTTTTTGGCTGCAGCTGCCCATTGAGCGGATGTTTTCAGAGAACTCTCCACAATGACTCCGAGATCTTTCTTGAGTGGTAACAGCTAATTTAGACCCCATCATTGTATAGGTATAGTTAGGATTATATATTTTCCAATGTGCATTACTTTGCATTTATCAACACTGAATTTCATCTGCCATTTTGTTGCCCAGTCACCCAGTTTTGTGAGATCCTTTTGTAGCTCTTCGCAGTCTGCCTGGGACTTAACTATCTTGAGTAGTTTTGTATCATCTTCAAATTTTGCCACCTCACTGTTTACCCCTTTTCCCAGATCATTTATGAATATGTTAAATAGGACTGGGCCCAGTACAGCCCCTTGGGGGACACCACTATTTACCTCTCTCAATTCTCAAAACGGACATTTATTCCAACCCTTTGTTTCATACTTTTTTAACCAGTTACCAATCCATGAGAGGACCTTCCCTCTTATCCCATGACAGTTTACTTTGCTTAGGAGCCTTTGGTGAGGGACCTTGTCAAAGGCTTTCCCTATACCAGAAACCTACTGACCGCTATACTTACCTACATGCCTCCAGCTTTCATCCAGACCTCACCACACGATCCTTTCTCTACAGCCAAGCTCTACGATACAACTGCATTTGCTCCAACCCTTCAGAAAGAGACGAACGCCTACAAGATCTCTATCAAGCATTCTTACAACTACAATACCCACCTGCTGAAGTGAAGAAACAGATTGACAGAGCCAGAAGAGTACCCAGAAGTCACCTACTACAGGACAGGCCCAACAAAGAAAATAACAGAACGCCACTAGCCGTCACCTTCAGCCCCCAACTAAAACCTCTCCAACGCATCATCAAGGATCTACAACCTATCCTGAAGGACGATCCATCACTCTCACAGAATTTGGGACATGGGCCAGTCCTCGCTTACAGACAGCCCCCAACCTGAAGCAAATACTCACCAGCAACCACACAACAAAAACACCAACCCAGGAACCAATCCCTGCAACAAAGCCCGTTGCCAACTGTGTCCACATATCTATTCAGGGGACACCATCACAGGGCCTAATCACATCAGCCACACTATCAGAGGCTCGTTCACCTGCACATCTACCAATGTGATATATGCCATCATGTGCCAGCAATGCCCCTCTGCCATGTACATTGGCCAAACTGGACAGTCTCTACGTAAAAGAATAAATGGACCCAAATCAGACGTCAAGAATTATAACATTCAAAAACCAGTCGGAGAACACTTCAATCTCTCTGGTCACTCGATTACAGACCTAAAAGTGGGAATTCTTCAACAAAAAAACTTCACAAACAGACTCCAACGAGAGACTGTTGAATTGGAATTAATTTGTAAACTGGATACAATTAATTTAGGCTTGAATAGAGACTGGGAGTGGATGGGTCATTACACAAAGTAAAACTATTTCCCCATGTTTATTCCCCCCCCGCCCCCGCACTGTTCCTGACATCTTCTTGTCAACTGCTGGAAATGGCCCACCTTGATTATCACTACAAAAGGTTTTTTTTGTTCCCCCCTGCCCCCTGCTGGTAATAGCTCACCTTACCTGATCACTCTCGTTACAGTGTGTACGGTAACACCCATTGTTTCATGTTCTCTGTGTATATAAATCTCCTCACTGTATTTTCCACAGTATGCATCCGATGAAGTGAGCTGTAGCCCACGAAAGCTCATGCTCAAATAAATTGGTTAGTCTCTAAGGTGCCACAAGTCCTCCTGTTCTTTTTGTGGATATAGACTAACACGGCTGCTACTCTGAGACCTGAAAATCTAAGTACACTATATCCACTGGATCGCCTTTGTCCACATGCTTGTTGACTCCCTCAAAGAATTCTAGTAGATTGGGGAGGCAGGATTTCCCTTTACTAAAACCATGTTGACTATTTCCCAACAAATTATGTTCAACTATGTGTCTGACAGTTTTGTTCTTTATGATAGTTTCAACCAATTTGCCTAGTGCTGAAGTCAGGCTCACCGGCCTGTAGTTGCCAGGGTCACCTCTGGGGCCCTTTTTAAACATTGGTGTCACCGTAGCTATCTCCAGTCATTTGGTGCAGAAGCGGATTTTAAGGGCAGGTTACA
Organism: Lepidochelys kempii; assembly: GCF_965140285.1. Lineage (NCBI taxonomy): Eukaryota > Metazoa > Chordata > Testudines > Cheloniidae > Lepidochelys > Lepidochelys kempii. The sequence continues at coordinate 1,391,418 of NC_136381.1, read as the reverse complement.
GATGACAGTTAGTAGTTCTGCAATTTCACATTTCACAAGCTCACACTGAGCGATAAAATGAGTCTGCTCATCTACGGTCAGCTTTTAGCTCATTCTGTAGAGGCTCATGCACTAAGCTCCCGAGGCCCCAGATTCGATCCAGCCCGCCGACAACCGGGGTCTGTCAGCATTACCCCAGTGCACCAGCCCGTCTGGCCTCAGGGGCAGTTTGCGTCTCCCTCCCCCATGCCCGGTCCCATGCCCCTGCCTGGGCTCTCCTGCCAGCCTGGCTTCCTGAGTCCTTCCCTGCCCCACCCTCAATCCAACTTGGCCCCCGCCCCTCTCCTTGCCTACCCTTGGCCCCACTCCATCACCCTCACCTGCTCACCCTGCTTCCTGAGCCACCTGCCCCTGATCCAGCCCCCGCTCGCCCTCCTCTCCCCGGCAACACGGGGGCCCTGCTAACCTGTCCCTGTCAGTGTAACTCAGTGGTTGCCCCTCCACATTGTCATTTCAGGGGGCCACCGAGTTGCAGGCATCATGCAGGCAGCAGGGAGCCAGGACTCCTGGGTTCTTTCTCCAGCCCTGGGAGGAGAGTGGGGTCCAGTGGTTAGAGCAGGGGGCTGGGAGTCAGGACTCCTGGGCTCTCTCTCCAGCCTTGGGAGGGGATGAGGTTCAGTGGTTAGAGCAGGAGACTGGGAGCCAGGACTCCTGGGTTCTCTCTCCAGCCCTGGGAGGGGAGTGGGGTCCAGTGGTGTGACGCAGCAGGAAGAGGGGAGTGTTGACCTGGGAATGTGGCAGGGGAGTTTCACTGGGGATGCGAGACCTGAGAGCCTGTAACCTGAGCCGGGAGGGGGAGGTAACACCTCTGCCCGGGAAACTGGACAAAAGCTGCAGGAGAGAGCCTGCTGGGTGTGTGTGTGTTTGGTTTCAGTTTTGTGCTGGGTGTGGAAAGCAGGAAACCCCAAGGCTGGGGTCTAAGCTCCCTGCTCCTGCAGAAGGACTTGACTGAGGGGTCCTGGTTGTACCCACAAGCTCTGTGTTAGACTGTGTTCCTACTGTCCAATAAACCTTCCGTTTTACTGGCTGGCTGAGAGTCTCGGTGAATCCCAGGAAGAGGGGTGCAGGGCCTGAACTCTCCCACACTCCATGACAAGTGGTTAGAGCAGGGGGCTGGGAGCCAGGACTCCTGGGTTCTCTCTCCAGCCCTGGGAGGGGAGTGGGATCTAGTGGTTAGAGCGGGGGGGCTGGGATCCAGGACTCCTGGGTTCTCTCTCCAGCCCTGGGAGGGGAGTGGGATCTAGTGGTTAGAGCGGGGGGCTGGGATCCAGGACTTCTGGGTTCTCTCCCTGGTCCTGGGAGGGGAGTGGGATCTAGTGGTTACAGGGGGGCCGGGACGCCTGGGTTCCAGCGCCGTGTGACCTTGGGGTGTCCTTGCCCCCCTCCCAGTACAGATGCCCTGGGCACTGACCTGGCGCCTCCCCATTGGCCGCCGTCAGAAGCAGCCACCTGCCACCTGGCCGGTCCGAGAAACCCCCCCAGGCAGCTGCCGGCCCCGCCCCGGAGCCCACCGGCCCGAGAGCGGCTGGGGAGCGAGCCGGGCTGAAAGCGAAAGCAGCCCTACCTGGCCGGAGCCCCCGCCCCGAGCGCTTAAAGGAGCCGCAGCCTGGGGGACCCAGGAGGTCCCGTCCGTGCCCCCCCTCCCCGGCACAGCATGACCCCGCCCGGGCCCCCCAGCACCGCGCAGGAGCCTCTCCGTGCCCCCTCCCGGCAACAAGCCCCTGGCCAGGGCTGTCTCTTACCCCGCAGTCGCACACTCGTTGTGCCGGGCGCCGCCCGGGGGGCAGGACTGGGCGGGGGGCGCAGCCCGGACCTCGGCAGGGGCAGTCCCAGGGCTCTGAGCTTTTCCTTCTGTGCGCTCCCTAACCCTCCTCGCTCCCCGGAGCGGGGCGCGTCATTGCCCAGATGGGGAAACTGAGGCAGGGGTGGGGTGGACTCAGCCACACAGCGAGCCTGCGCAGAGCCCGGATTAGCGCCCAGGAGCGCCGTGCCGAGCCCCTGGCTCTCAGCCAGTCAGCCGGGCCCCTGCCTGGGGGTCCCTGCGGGGCCGGGGCGGTGGGGGGCTGTGTGGCGATGCTGGGACCGCAGACCGGGCTGCGACCTGGAAGGTGTTTAAAGCCTGGCACGATCGCCGGGCGGCTGGTCCGGGCTGAGCCGGGCGTGCGGGCGCCCGGTTCCCCCGGCCCGTTAGCCCTGGGGGGCGGGGGGGGATTGAAGTCAGGGGCTGGGGAATGTCCCTCAGCAGCCGGGCTGGTCCGTGTGCAGCGCGGAGCCGGGACGGGTCCCGCCTCTGCCCCACACACCTCCCACAGCCACCGCCCCTGGCCGGTTCTCCCCCCGGGAGAGGAGCGGGGCCGGGCAGCCCCCCGCCCCAGCTCCTGCCCCCCGCAGTCCCCTCCAGCCCCTCTCCCCAGCAGCCCCCTCCCCGGCTTCCCTGTACAGACCCGGGCAATGCCCGGGGCAGCGAAGGTCACTGGAAAGCCCCGAGGGAAGTTAATGGGGAAAGTGAAACCACCCAGCTGTACCTGGCCTCTGCTTGCCCCCGGATGGGGGGGCCCTGCCTCCCGCGGCCGAACGAGCCCCTCCCCAGCCGCAGACACCCCGGCTGTCAGCACTGGGGGGAGGGGGCTGGGACGGGGGGGCAGGGGAGCGGAGGGGCTGCAGCGCTCTGGGGCGGTGAGGGTGTCAGAGTGGGGAGGGGACGGCCCACTGGCTGGGGTCACGCCGTGGCCCTTGGGGGTGGCCTGTGCGGTAATTTGCGATGAAGGTTTCTGTGCGTGGGGGGACCGCCCACTTCCTTCCTTCTCCAGGCCCAGCCCATCACACCCCCGGGGGCTCCTTGCGGCCCAGAGTCTCCCATAAACTCCCTGCGCACCCCCTCCCCAGCCCCTCCATTCCAGGGACTCCCTGCAACCTCCCCCTGCCAGGGCCTCTGGGTGCCCCCCATTTCCTGGGCTCTGGGTGTCCCCACTCATCCCCCAGCTGCCCTGCAGGCAGTCACACCCTCGCCTCCTTGGCCCAGGGTTCTGGGCTGGCTGTGGGAGCGCCGGGGGGAGGAGGCAGGTGGAAGGAAGGGGCAGGGAGTGGGGGGGGCATGTCCCCCTTTGCTGGCGGCAGGGCCCGATTCGGCCTCCGTGCAGCCTGACTGACGCTTTGCAGCATCGTGGGCTAGCAGCAGGGCAGGAAGGAAACTGGCAGAGGGGAGCCTCCGCCACCAGAGGAAATCACATCTGAGCCGCCCTAGCAAGCACCTTCCTCTGCTCCACCTCTGAGCCCCTGGGGCAGGAGCTGCCTCTGCCCCGCTCCTCCCCGCACTGTCTGTTTCACAGGGAGAAGCTAGCACAGCCCTACGGAGAGCCAGAGCCTCCAGTGAGAAGGATGGGGCAGGCCTGGAAACCCCTCTGGAATCTGAAGGTACTGGAGGGCTCCCATCATGCCAGAGAAGGGCCAGCAGTGACATGTTCCCCATTCGACAGAGGGGAAACTGAGGCACAGGGCGGGATGGTGACTTGCCGAGGGTCACATGGCGAGTCAGCGGCAGAGACAGGGCTGCAGCTGAGCTCTCCCAGTCCCCTGTTCAGCCCCCAGCACATCCTCCCCCCTTTCTCTCAGAGCCCACCGAGGCAGGCGTGGTCTAGTTGTCTGACCACAGCTGTGGGAAACGGGATCTCCTGAATGTTGGCACCCGCATGGCCCGGGAGCACCCACGCGGCTGAGCGGTGACACTCTGGGCTGGGTCTCAGCTCTCAGTCAGGATGAGGAGGGACGTCTCCAGGTCTTGTGCAGAGCCGGGCGAGGACTGTTCCACAAAACGGTTTCCCACCAGAAAACGCCAGTTCGTCAGTGGGGTGGGAGCAGGTGGCTTTAGACAGAGCTGGCCCTGGGACGGTTCTTCGGTCAGGACAGACTTTCTGGCTAAATCCAGAGCGAGAGATGAGCCTACAGCCCAGGGCGCTCTCTGGGGTGCCAGGAATGCAGGCACTGTGGGCTCTCTGGCTGGTCTCGGGTCTGTCCCAGTGCAGAGCCGGACATGCTCCCCCGCCTCATGGGGGGAGGTGAGGGCTGTCTGGTGGGTGACGCTGTCTGACGCCCCAGGAAGAGGGGTTGTGCTGAACAGTTTTGCCTGCTCAGGAAAGCGTGTCTGGAATGCCAGCCCTGCTCCCGCTCTAGCCTGGAACCGACCATGCCACAGCCTTTGGCTGGCACCGGCAGCTGGTACTGGAAGCTCTGAGCAGGGATCAGGGGCTTGGCTTCACAGGGATACCCAGTGCGATTTAGTCAGCAGTGTGTCTCCCAGACCCTGCACATCTGTACCTAGGGCTCCCCAACGCAGAGACCTCCCCGCAGCGCTTCCTGCCCGAGCGGTGCCAGTCGGGATCCATGCACCTGGAGAAGAGAGAAATCTCCTGGGGGGCCACTTTCATTTTCCCCTCTGCTGAAAGCATCACCTACATGAAAGGTTTCAGAGTAGCAGCCGTGTTAGTCTGTATTCGCAAAAAGAAAAGGAGGACTTGTGGCACCTTAGAGACTCACCAATTTATTTGAGCATGAGCTTTCGTGAGCTACAGCCCACTTCATCGGATGCATTCAGTGGAAAATACAGTGAGGAGATTTATATACACAGAGAACATGAAACAATGGGTGTTACCGTACACACTGTAAGGAGAGTGATCAGGTAAGGTGAGCTATTACCAGCAGAAGTGGGGGAGGGAACCTTTTGTAGTGATAATCAAGGTGGGCCATTTCCAGCAGTTAACAAGAATACTGGAGGAACGGTGGGGGGGGGGGGGGAGGGAATAAGGGGGGCATAAACAAGGGTAAATAGTTTTACTTTGTGTAATGACCCATCCACTCCCAGTCTCTATTCAAGCCTAAGTTAATTGTACCCAGTTTACAAATTAATTCAGCAGTCTCTCTCGTTGGAGTCTGTTTCTGAAGTTTTTTTGTTGAAGAATTCCCACTTTTAAGTCTGTAATCCAGTGACCAGAGAGATTGAAGTGTTCTCCCACTGGTTTTTGAATGTTATAATTCTTGATGTCTGATTTGGGTCCATTTATTCTTTTACGTAGAGACTGTCCAGTTTGACCAATGTACATGGCAGAGGGGCATTGCTGGCACATGATGGCATAGATCACATTGGTGGATGTGCAGCTGAACGAGCCTCTGATAGTGTGGCTGATGTGATTAGGCCCTGTGATGGAGTCCCCTGAATAGATATGTGGGCACAGTTGGCAACGGGCTTTGTTGCAAGGATAAGTTCCTGGGTTAGTGGTTCTGCTGTGTGGTGTGTGGCTGCTGGTGAGTATTTGCTTCAGGTTGCGGGGCTGTCTGTAGGCAAGGACTGGCCTGTCTCCCAAGATCTGTGAGAGTGTTGGGTCGTCCTTCAGGATAGGTTGTAGATCCTTGATGATGCGTTGGAGAGGTTTTAGTTGGGGGCTGAAGGTGACGGCTAGTGGCGTTCTGTTATTTTCTTTGTTGGGCCTGTCCTGTGGTAGGTGATTTCTGGGTACTCTTCTGGGTCTGTCAGTTTGTTTCTTCACTTCAGCAGGTGGGTATTGTAGTTGTAAGAAAGCTTGATAGAGATCTTGTAGGTGTTTGTCTCTGTCTGAGGGGGTGGAGCAAATGCGATTGTATCGTAGAGCTTGGCTGTAGACAATGGATCATGTGGTGTGGTCTGGATGAAAGCTGGAGGCATGTAGGTAGGAATAGCGGTCGGTAGGTTTCCAGTATAGGGTGGTGTTTATGTGACCATCGTTTATTAGCACCATAGTGTCCAGGAAGTGGATCTCTTGTGTGGACTGGTCCAGGCTGAGGTTGATGGTGGGATGGAAATTGTTGAAATCATGGTGGAATTCCTCAAGGGCTTCTTTTCCATGGGTCCAGATGATGAAAATGTCATCAATATAGCACAAGTAGAGTAGGGGCGTTAGGGGACGAGAGCTGAGGAAGCGTTGTTCTAAATCAGCCATAAAAATGTTGGCATACTGTGGGGCCCTGCGGGAACCCATAGCAGTGCCGCTGATTTGAAGGTATACATTGTCCCCAAATGTGAAATAGTTATGGGTGAGGACAAAGTCACAAAGTTCAGCCACCAGGTTTGCCGTGACATTATCGGGGATACCATTCCTGACGGCTTGTAGTCCATCTTTGTGTGGAATGTTGGTGTAGAGGGCTTCTACATCCATAGTGGCCAGGATGGTGTTATCAGGAAGATCACCGATGGACTGTAGTTTCCTCAGGAAGTCAGTGGTGTCTCTAAGATAGCTGGGAGTGCTGGTAGCATAGGGCCTGAGGAGGGAGTCTACATAGCCAGACAATCCTGCTGTCAGGATGCCAATGCCTGAGATGATGGGGAGATGATAGAATACCCCAGGTCGGGGATCCAGGGGTGTGTCTGTGCGGATTTGATCTTGTGCTTTTTCGGGGAGTTTCTTGAGCAAATGCGGTAGTTTCTTTTGGTAACTCTCAGTGGGATCAGAGGGTAATGGCTTGTAGAAAGTGGTGTTGGAGAGCTGCCGAGCAGCCTCTTGTTCATATTCCGACCTATTCATGATGACAACAGCACCTTCTTTGTCAGCCTTTTTGATTATGATGTCAGAGTTGTTTCTGAGGCTGCGGATGGCATTGTGTTCTGCACGGCTGAGGTTATGGGGCAAGTGATGCTGCTTTTCCACAATTTCAGCCTGTGCACGTCGGTGGAAGCACTCCATGTAGAAGTCCAGTCTGTTGTTTCGACCTTCAGGAGGAGTCCACCTAGAATCCTTCTTTTTGTAGTCTTGAAAAAACTCATACAGATACAGACAGACATCATCTTCCTTTCCAAATACAAACAGATGGACATCGTACCAAAAGGATTGAAGGTAAAAAATCCATTACAATCTACATACCACACAGACTGTGCTGACAGCTTGTGCCACACGCTCTCAAAGAAACTGCGGAATCACCTGATCAACATCCTCTACAGCAAACAGGGAAACATTAAGAATGAGCTCTCAAAACTGGATACTCTCATAAAAAACCAACCTTCCACACAAACTTCCTCGTGGCTGGACTTTACTAAAACTAGACAAGCCATTTACAACGCACACTTTGCTTCTCTACAAAAAAAAAAAGACACTAAACTATCTAAACTTCTACATGCCACAAGAGGCCACAGCAATGGTTCCCTTAACCCACCCAGCAATATTGTCAATCTATCCAACTATACTCTTAGCCCAGCAGAAGAATCTGTCCTATCTCGGGGCCTCTCCTTCTGCCCCTCCACCCCCACGAACATGATACGGTTCTCTGGTGACCTAGAATCCCTATTTTCGACACCTCTGACTCAAGGAATATTTCCAACACACCTCTGAACAACATTCTAATCCACAGAAAGCTTCCTCCCTACAAAAAGAAGGATTCTAGATGGACGCCTCCTGAAGGTCGAAACAACAGACTGAACTTCTACACAGAGTGCTTCTGCCGACGTGCACGGGCTGAAATTGTGGAAAAGCAGCATCACTTGCCCCATAACCTCAGCCATGCGGAACACAATGCCATCCACAGCCTCAGAAACAACTCTGACATCTTTCAGAGTAGCAGCCGTGTTAGTCTGTATTCGCAAAAAGAAAAGGAGTACTTGTGGCACCTTAGAGACTAACCAATTCGGCTGACAAAGGAGGTGCTGTTGTCATCATGAATAGGTCGGAATATGAACAAGAGGCTGCTCGGCAGCTCTCCAACACCACTTTCTACAAGCCATTACCCTCTGATCCCACTGAGAGTTACCAAAAGAAACTACACCATCTGCTCAAGAAACTCCCTGAAAAAGCAGAAGAACAAATCCGCACAGACACACCCCTGGGATCCCGACCTGGGGTATTCTATCTGCTACCCAAGATCCATAAACCTGGAAATCCTGGGCGCCCCATCATTTCAGGCGTTGGCACCCTGACAGCAGGATTGTCTGGCTATGTAGACTCCCTCCTCAGGCCCTACGCTACCAGCACTCCCAGCTACCTTCGAGACACCACTGACTTCCTGAGGAAACTTCAATCCATCGGTGATCTTCCTGATAACACCATCCTGGCCACTATGGATGTAGAAGCTCTCTACACCAACATTCCACACAAAGATGGACTACAAGCCATCAGGAACACTATCTCCGACAATGTCACGGCAAACCTGGTGGCTGAACTTTGTGACTTTGTCCTCACCCATAACTATTTCACATTTGGGGACAATGTATACCTTCAAATCAGCGGCACTGCTATGGGTACCCGCATGGCCCCACAGTATGCCAACATTTTTATGGCTGACTTAGAACAACGGTTCCTCAGCTCTCGTCCCCTAATACCCCTACTCTACTTGCGCTATATTGATGACATCTTCATCATCTGGACCCATGGAAAAGAAGCCCTTGAGGAATTCCACCATGATTTCAACAATTTCCATCCCAACATCAACCTCAGCCTGGACCAGTCCACACAAGAGATCCCCTTCCTGGACACTACAGTGCTAATAAACAATGGTAACATAAACATCACCCTATACCGGAAACCTGCTGACCGCTATTCCTACCTACATGCCTCCAGCTTTCACTGTTAAGGAAAAGTTAGCACATGTGACTCCATTTTGGTTTGGGGCCCACCATTGTCTAAAAGCAAGCACATCATGCACCAGGAGGAGTGTTCCTTAGATACTGCATTCCTGTGAAAATCCTCCTCCTTGTCTCCAGCCTGCCTTGACTCCCGGTATCTGTTCTTTGTCTGTCCGTAACTCCCTATCTCCTGGCCTTTGATGTGAGGCCTCCCATCCTGATAATAAAAGTTACTGATGCATCGCTTTAGGACCATGCTGTGTAATTAAACATACTAGTTTCGCATGAGGAATGTACCAAGCAGGGATAGGTGGTAGATAAGAAAAGGGTTTGTTTATTGGCTAAGGTTTCCGATGCACGAGGGCAACATGCTTTGCTAAGAGGTATATAACCTTTGTATAATCTGTATTCGGGGTCCTCTCCTGGCTAGCAGGGGGGCACCACGCTCGAGCATAATAAACTTGGGTTTTTTTGGGAACTTTGCAGTTGTGGACTTTGTTTATATGCCTAAGCCTAGATTAGAACTGTGTGTGACCTATTAGGTATAATTCGTAGCATTTGTGTGCATGTCCTACCAGGTGTAATTCATAGCAGTTGTGTGCATGTCCTATCAGATATAATTCGTAACATCACCCAGACCACACCACACGATCCATTGTCTACAGCCAAGCTCTACGATACAAACCGCATTTGCTCCAACCCCTCAGATGGAGACAAACACCTACAAGATCTCTAACAAACATTCTTAGAACTACAATACCCACCTGCTGAAGTGAAGAAACAGGTTGACAGAGCCAGAAGAGTACCCAGAAGTCACCTACTACAGAACAGGCCCAACAAAGAAAATAACAGAACGCCACTAGCCGTCACCTTCAGCCCCCAACTAAAACCTCTCCAACGCATCATCAAGGATCTACAACCTATCCTGAAGGACGACCCATCACTCTCACAGATCTTGGCAGACAGGCCAGTCCTTGCCTACAGACAGCCCCCCAGCCTGAAGCAAATACTCACCAGCAGCCATACACCACACAACAGAACCACTAACCCAGGAACTTATCCTTGCCACAAAGCCCGTTGCCAACTGTGTCCACATATCTATTCAGGGGACAGCATCATAGGGCCTAATAACATCAGCCACACTATCAGAGGCTCATTCACCTGCACATCTACCAATGTGATATATGCCATCATGTGCCAGCAATGCCCCTCTGCCATGTACATTGGCCAAACTGGACAGTCTCTACGTAAAAGAATAAATGGACAGATCAGTCGTCAAGAATTATAACATTCAAAAACCAGTCGGAGAACATTTCAATCTCTCTGGTCACTCGATTACAGACTTAAAAGTGGCAATTCTTCAACAAAAAAACTTCAGAAACTGACTCCAACGAGAGACTGCTGAATTGGAGTTAATTTGTAAACTGGATACAATTAACTTAGGCTTGAATAGAGACTGGGAGTGGATGGGTCATTACATAAAGTACAACTATTTCCCCATGTTTATTCCCCCCCCCCGCCCCCGCACTGTTCCTGACATGTTCTTGTCAACTGCTGGAAATGGCCCACCTTGATTATCACTACAAAAGTTCCCCCCCCCCCCGAGCTCACCTTACCTGATCACTCTCGTTACAGTGTGTATGGTAACACCCATTGTTTCATGTTCTGTGTGTATATAAATCTCCTCACTGTATTTTCCACTGAATGCATCCGATGAAGTGAGCTGTAGCTCACGAAAGCTTATGCTCAAATAAATTGGTTAGTCTCTAAGGTGCCACAAGTACTCCTTTTCTTTTTACCTACATGAAAGCGTCACCTGCCGGATCCCCCTGTGTCCTGCTGCAGTGTCCAGGGAGCTCTTCCCATGGGGCCTCCCAACCAGTCTGGAAAAGAGATCAGGTCGGTCAGTGATTGCAAGTGACCCTCCGAGAACCCAGCCGGCCCAGGCACGGCGCCATGTGCCACGGTGCCAAGACAGGCCACCCACGCTCACCAGGAGCAGCGGGAAGCAAGAAGGAAAGCAATAATTTCACAGTTCATCCATCTGCCTGTCCATTCCCCCCACCCGTTCTGTCTGTCCATCCCTCTACACCCCTTCTGTCTGTCCATTCCCCCCTCCTGTCTGTCCATCTCCTCTTCCCATTCTGTCTGTCCATCCATACACAGCCCCTATCTACCTGTCCGTCCATCCCCCACCCCACCCCCAAGCTCTCTGTCTGTCTGTCCGCATGAACATCCCTCTGTCTATCTACTGCTTCCCCTGGCCAGGCTGAGCCTTCCCCTTGGCAGTGAGCAGCTCCCTAAGCCAGAGCTGGCAAGGACACGGAACAGGGATTGGGGGCAGAGACGGTCATAGCTGCTAGGGCCCATGCAGCCCATCTTCTGGGTGATGCAGGACCGTTCCCTGCTGCCCTTGTGCATCCCAGGGCTGGCAGGCAGTGCCCAGGCTCCTGCCCCTTCCAGTGGGAGCTCAGCCAAGGGATGGCTCTGACCGACCCTGCCCCAAACTGGCCCTGTGGTGTGCCAGGATCCTTCTCCCCCCGTCTCTTCTCCTCTTGCAGCAAGTCCACGCTGCTCCCCCTGGGTCCTGCACAGCACAGCTCCTACTGGCAGCCCTGCCCCCTCCCACTCCTTATGCTCCATCCCTGCCGACTGCTCCCAGCGTTTCCTTCCTGCCTGCCTGACCTTGCTCCTCTGGATGTCCCAGCGCCTGGAGCATGGCCCAGTTAGCGCTGGCCGAGCACCTCCCAGCCGCCCCTCTGGAGGGGTGTCCAGCTGCAGGGTGCACACAGCTCTCGTCCCTGCCCAGCCCGCGCTGTGCTGAGCCCACCGCCCCTCCCCTTCCGGCTCTCCCGTCACTGTACAGCGCTGTGCACGCCTGCAGCACTGGCATCAGAACAGCAGGTGGGGAGGAACGGAGGGCACAGGGGAGGCAAGATGTCAGCCAGGCAGTGCCCCGCCTGGGGAGGGGCTCTGGCAGCCAAAACCAAGCCGGACACCCGCAGGCAGCCAGTACAGATCCCAGGGGTTACATACCCAAGGGCAGATCAACAGGCTTCCCCCTTCTGCCCCTGGGCTGCGAGAGCCATTCTGGAGCAGCAGGGAGCTGCTGGGGGTGAGATGCAGCGTGCTAGCCCCACGGCCACACTGAGGTTTCTGGGGGCCCAGGGAACAATCTGAAACTGAGGCCAAAATAATTACCATGGGGCGGGGACCCAGCACGTGAGATCGCAGCGCCACTCAGGTGTAGCCTGGCCACAAGGGTCACAACACCACTCGGTTGGGAGGCCCTAAAATGTGGGGCCAAGGGAAAACTGCCCTTTTGGCCTCCCGGGTGGCCCCAGCAGCCCCCTGAAGCGGACATAGGAATGGCCAGACTGGGTCAGCCCAGTTTCCTGTCTCTGACAGAGACCAGCCCCAGTTGCCTCAGGGGAAGAAATCCAAGATATTCTTCCTCATGCCGGCCTCCTTCTGACCCTAATCACAAGTGAAGGGCTGAAGCCCTGAGAGGCCTCACCCTTCTTAGCACCAACTCCTTTCACTCAGGCTATTCTCTCTATCCCTATAAGTGTCCAATCCTTTTCAGAATCACGCTAAGTTCTTGACCTCAACAGCTTCATGTGGCAGTGAGTTCCACAGGCTAATCGCATGTGGGAACACAGCTTTCCTTTCATCAGTTTGGAATTAGCCACCTTTACATATTCCCTCCCGGCTGTCTTCTGTTATGAGATGGGGAGAACCAGAGCTGCCCCTCTCCTGTCTATATCCCATTCGTTATTTTATCATGTCCCTTCTTGTTCAAGTGCTAATCCTCAGAAACGCTTAGATCCAGCACCACTCAGCACCCACTTTATTTTGATTTTTTAAGGCTCTTGTCACCAAGGTACCCAAGGGCCTCAGAACCCTTAATGTGTTTCTCCCCACACACTCCTATGGGGCAGGGCAGCGCTATTAGCCCATGTTACAGAGGCAGAGAGAGGCTAAGGGTATGTCTACAGTATGAAATTATTTAAAAATTATTCTATTTGAATTTTCGGAAGCGATTTTATACATTCGGTCTTGTGTGTCCCCACTAAAGGGCGTGAATTTGGCAGAGTGCGTCCACAGTTCCGAGGCTAGCATCAGATGTCAGAGCGGTGCACTGTGGGTAGCTATCCCATAGTTCCTGCAGTCCCAGCCGCCCATTGGAATTCTGGGTTAAGCTCCCAGGGCATGATGGGGCAAAAACATTCTCGCGGGTGTTTCTGGGTGTGTGCCGTCAGTTGCTCCTCCCGCCGTGAAAGCTATGGCAGACAATCGTTTTGCGCCTTTTTGGCTTGCAGACGCCGTATGGCTTTCAGCAGACGGTGCAGTACGGTGCACCGCTTCTCTCCTGGTAATATGAATCCACCTCGCATTTACTCTCGTCTTTCTGTGGAGTCTCTATAAGTATCTGCTCTTTCTCTTCCTCATTGACCGCTTCCGCTGCCAACTGTGCTCTCCCACTCTTGCCGCACTACCGAGCTTCTCCATGTTGTCCGTCCTGGGCTCCCACCTCCGTGAAAGCTACAGAAGACAGCCATTTCCCACCTTTTTCAGCTATCGTGAACCGAACAGCACCTCTTCTGCTGCCACTCTGCTCTCCTACGTTTCGCGCCCTTTTTCCAGGATTACCCGGGCAGGCGCCATAGTGCGGCAAGCATGGAGCCCGCTCAGATCCCCGCTGCAGTTGTGACCGTTGTAAATACCTCGCGCGTTATCCAGCCGTATGTGCAGTACCTGCGAAACCGGGCGAGGAAGCGACGACAGCGCGATTACGATAGTGATGAGGACATGGACACAGCCGTTCCTAGAAGCACGGCATGTGGCGATTGGGAGATCATGGTGGCGTTGGGCCAGGTTCATGCCGTGGAATGCCGATTCTGGGCCCGGGAAACAAGCACAGACTGGTGGGACCGCATAGTGTTGCGGGTATGGGATGATTCCCAGAGGCTGCGAAACTTTCATATACGTAGGGCCACTTTCATGGAACTTTGTGACTTGCTGTCCCCTGCCCTGAAGCACAGAGACACCAAAATGAGAGCAGCCCTCACAGCTGAGAAGCGAGTGGCCATAGCCCTGTGGAAGCTTGCAACGCCAGACAGCTACCTGTCAGTCGGGAATCAGTTTGGAGTGGGCAAATCTACTGTGGGGGCTGCTGTGCTGCAAGTAGCCAGCGCAATCATTGACCAGCTGCTATCAAGGGTAGTGACTTTGGGAAATGTGCAGACCATTGTGGATGGCTTTAATGCCCTGGGGTTCCCTAACTGTGGCGGGGCCATAGACGGAACGCGTATCCCTATCTTGGCCCCGGAACACCAGGACGGCCAGTACATAAACCGCAAGGGGTACTTTTGCACGGTGCTGCAAGCACTGGTGGATCACAAGGGACGTTTCACCGACATCAGCGTGGGATGGCTGGGAAAGGTGCATGACGCTCGCATCTTCAGGAACTCTGGTCTGTTTGAACAGCTGCAGGAAGGGACTTACTTCCCAGACCAGAAAATAACCGTTGGGGATGTTGAAATGCCTATAGTGATCCTCGAGGACCCAGCCCACCCCTTAATGCCATGGCTCATGAAGCAGCCTGGTCAGTAGTCAGGAGCTGTTCAACTATAGGCTGAGCAAGTGCAGAATGGTGGTAGAATGTGCGTTTGGACGTTTGCAAGCGTGCTGGCGCAGTGGAGGAGGAGGGAAGGACAAGTCCAGAAACCAAATCAAAATTTCAGATATGCCAGTTTTCTGCTGCTTGTGCAATCCTCTGGGGTTGACTGTGTGAGTCCCTGTAGCCTCCCCGCCCATATTCTTGGGCGTCTGGGTGAGGAGGCTATGGAACCTGGGGAGGAGGGAGGGCAGTTATACAGGGGCTGCAGCGGCAGTCTGTGGTCTTGTTGCCTTTCCTGCATTAGATCCACCATACAGCGGAGCATGTCAGTTTGCTCCTCCATGAGCTTGACCATAGCATCCTGCCTGCTCTCATCGCGCATGTCCCTCCTCTCTTCGTGTTCATGTAATGGTTTATGCGACTCCGCAATTGTTTGCCTCCACGCGTTCAGCTGGGCCCTATCAGTGCGGGAGGACTGCGTGAGCTTGGTAAACATGTCGTCCCGAGTTTGTTTTTTCTGCCTTCTAATCTGGAGCAGCCTCTGGACGGAGTAGATAGGAGCCACATAGTCAACTTGCCCGCTATTCCTACCTACATGCCTCCAGCTTTCACTGTTAAGGAAAAGTTAGCACGTGTGACTCCATTTTGGTTTGGGGCCCACCATTGTCTAAAAGCAAGCACATCATGCACCAGGAGGAGTGTTCCTTAGATACTGCATTCCTGTGAAAATCCTCCTCCTTGTCTCCAGCCTGCCTTGACTCCCGGTATCTGTTCTTTGTCTGTCCCTAACTCCCTATCTCCTGGCCTTTGATGTGAGGCCTCCCATCCTGATAATAAAAGTTACTGATGCATCGCTTTAGGACCTTGCTGTGTAATTAACATACTAGTTTTGCATGAGGAATGTACCAAGCAGGGATAGGTGGTAGATAAGAAAAGGGTTTGTTTATTGGCTAAGGTTTCCGATGCATGAGGGCAACATGCTTTGCTAAGAGGTCTATAACCTTTGTATAATCTGTATTCGGGGTCCTCTCCTGGCTAGCAGGGGGGGCACCATGCTCGAGCGTAATAGACTTGGTGTTTTTTTGGGAACTCTGCAGTTATGGACTTTGTTTATATGCCTAAGCCTAGATTCGAACTGTACATGACCTATCAGGTATAATTTGTAGCATTTGTGTGCATGTCCTACCAGCTGTAATTCATAGCATTTGTGTGCGTGTCCTACCAGGTATAATTCGTAACATCACCCAGACCACACCACATGATCCATTGTCTACAGCCAAGCTCTACGATACAACCGCATTTGCTCCAACCCCTCAGACAGAGACAAACACCTACAATATCTCTATCAAGCTTTCTTACAACTACAATACCCACCTGCTGAAGTGAAGAAACAAATTGACAGAGCCAGAAGAGTACCCAGAGTCACCTACTACAGGACAGGCCCAACAAAGAAAATAACAGAACGCCACTAGCCGTCACCTTCAGCCCCCAACTAAAACCTCTCCAACGCATCATCAAGGATCTACAACCTATCCTGAAGGACGACCCATCACTCTCACAGATCTTGGCAGACAGGCCAGTCCTTGCTTACAGACAGCCCCCCAGCCTGAAGCAAATACTCGCCAGCAGCCACACACAACACAACAGAACCACTAACCCAGGAACCTATGCTTGCAACAAAGCCTGTTGCCAACTGTGTCCACATATCTATTCAGGGGACACCATCATAGGGCCTAATCACATCAGCCACACTATCAGAGGCTCGTTCACCTGCACATCTACCAATGTGATATATGCCATCATATGCCAGCAATGCCCCTCTGCCATGTACATTGGTCATACTGGACAGTCTCTACGTGACCTCAAAAACTTCTAAGGAAGGAGATTCCACCACCTCCCTAGGGAACCCATTCCAGTACTTCACCACCCTCCTAGTGAAAAAGTTTTTCCTTATATCCAACCTAGACCTCCCCCACTGCAACTTGAGACCATTATTCCTTGTTCTGTCATCTGCTACCACTGAGAACAGTCTAGATCCATCCTCTTTGGAACCCCCTTTCAGGTAGTTGAAAGCAGATATCAAATCCCCCCTCATTCTTCTCTTCCGCAGACTAAACAATCTCAGTTCCCTCAGCCTCTCCTCATAACTCATGTGTTCCAGACCCCTAATCATTTTTGTTACCCTCCGCTGGACGTTTTCCAATTTTTTCACATCCTTCTTGTAGTGTGGGGCCCAAAACTGGACACAGTACTCCAGATGAGGCCTCACCAATGTCGAATAGAGGGGAACGATCACGTCCCTCAATCTACTGGCAATGCCCCTACTTACAAATCCCAAAATGCCATTGGCCTTCTTGGCAACAAGGGCACACTGTTGACTCCTATCCAGCTTCTCATCCACTGTAACCCCTTGGTCCTTTTCTGCAGGACTGCTGCTGAGCCATTCGGTCCCTAGTCTGTAGCAGTGCATGGGATTCTTCCATCCTAAGTGCAGGACTCTGCACTTGTCATAGAATCATAGAATATCAGGGTTGGAAGGGACCTCAGGAGGTCATCTAGTCTAACCCCCTGCTCAAAGCAAGACCAATCCACAATTTTTGCCCCAGATCCCTAAATGGCCACCTCAAGGATTGAACTCACAACCCTGGGTGTAGCAGGCCAATGCTCAAACCACTGAGCTATCCCTCCCTCCCTGTCCTTGTTGAACCTCGTCAGATTTCTTTTGGCCCAATCCTCTAATTTGTCTAGGTCCCTCTGTATCCTATCCCTGGTCCTGCCCACATTTGGTGCCAGAGGCAGCAGCCCACCTTCCCCCAGGTGTCTAGAGGAATGCAGCACACTGATACAAGTTCCCGCTGCTGGCTCCCCATCACATTCCCTATTCTGTGCTCAGTTTTATGACAGCACTTACCTCCGCCTCCGACAGAATTCATCACCAGCAGGCCATTTGGTGTGACTGAGTTACACGTTCAAGTCCTTTGGAAGAACTGCGACCAGTTAGCAGCTCTGAGTCAGGATGTGCAACGTGCATTGGGCTCCCTCTGAAGAAATGTCTCTCTGCCATCAGGGTGACCTGTGCGCTCAACAGCGACAGTCTTAATCATGTTTCCTTGGGAAACGCCCTGCACACCTGGCTGCTCAACACACACATTCTTGCTGTAGGCGTGTTTGGAACTCCACTCGCGGAACGCCCTCTGGTCTGCTGACTCACAGGTCTTGCTTCCAGACCTCCTGCACGTTAGTATTATTACAGAGTCATTTTACTGCACCCACAGCAGGAGTCCAGGGCACAGGGTCTGCCACAAGGAAACTACAGCCTAATTATAGACGTGCCCCAAGCACCACCGTTAACAATCACACAAAAGGAGGACAGCAGTGGGGAAGGGGAAGGGTTACGTTGTTACCTGGTTACTCAGCTGGCATGGCTTTGGCTCACTCAGTCCATTTACTGTCTGCTGAGCCTTCCATGCTGAAGAACATTCACAATGGGAGAGGTTAATTTGTCACTTTTTGCACCTGCCTCTTCGTGCTAGTAACATCCATATCAGACCGTTTAAAGGGGCCCCATTTCCCAAAGCTAAAGAGTATTAGGTGCAAAACTGATTAGCAGAAGAATGTCAGGAGAGATGGGACCCAAATCAGGGACCTTTTCTAGGTGTCCCAAAGCCACAATTTCCCAGTTGCCAAAAAAAAAAAGCAAAAAAAAAAGCTGCTTTCCTTAAAAATCGTTTGATTAAGAGGAGACATGAAAGCGGCAATGAGGAAGGAAAAGCAAATCCATTATCTGCCAAAGGGGAGGCAGAGGGCAATGGGTACCGGGCAGAAGTTAAAAGCCTCCAGCGATTGATACAAGAAGCTGAAGGTAGCAATGAAATGTCTATGGTCAGTAGAGTTAAAGACAATGAGCAAGAAGGTTTTAAATATACCACAAATAAAACCCATGACTAGGTGGAGATGGAAAATTGTCAGTAATGATGCAGAAGAGCCAGAGGTGTGAAAGAGTTCAGAGTTTGGAACCATGCTGGAAGCCATATTCATATCTTACAAGGAGGATGAAAGACTTTCTTGTCCAACAGGAACTAAGGCGGATGTCAAACAGGATCTGCTAAGCAGGTAATCTGCATCAACGAGTTTCATTTAAGAGATGGCTGAAGAACTCTCAAGGTCACTCATGTGCATTTGTAATAAGAGTGTAGGAAACTAGGCAGGGGCCAGAGGATTGTGGAAAGTCAATGTCCTGTCAAACAGGGCAAACAAAATGGCCTAGGTAACTTTAGGCCAGTTACCTGACACTGATCCTGGGTAAAATAATGGAATGACGGACACAGGACTCTATCAACAGAGAATGGAAGGAGGGAAATATAGTCCATGCCAGTCAGGGAACACAGTCATTCCCTGGCAAGATCACAAGTCTGGCTGATGAAGGGAACTAGGATTCCAGCTTGGTTACAGTCTCTGAACTCTTCCACACTTCGGGCTCTTCTGCATCATTACTGACACGTTTCCATTTCCAGCTATGATCCTGAAATTTTGGCCAGGTGTTTGGCTTTGCGTCGCAGGACATTCGGATGCTGGAAAGAGCTGTCGGGTGGCAAATAATGAAGAGGACAGTCCAGCCTGGGAGTTGGACGCAGAGAGGAGAATGGGGACATGAGAAAACTGCACTACAAAGCCCATGAGGCATCATGGCAGCATTTACAAATCAAAATGAAAAGGGGACCAAGGCCAGAGGGGTTGGTCCTGCTTTTGGGAGGGTGAGGTGTGGGGTTTGGACTAGATGACCTCCTGAGGTCTCTTCTAACCCTGATCTTCTATGAGTCTATGATCCCTCTCTAGTCCCAGTCCAGAAGCTTCCCTCTGGTTCTAGCCACCCACATTTAACAAACCCAAGGGGCCCCTCCTTAGTTCTTTGTTCTTATTCCTGGGAAACCTGGTCACCTGGCCTCCTCCTCAGCCCTTTGTTCTCCAGCTCGTCACACCTGGCTGGCTTCCTGCAGAGAGCCAGTTAGTTGCTAGGTACCAAATGTCTGGGTAATTGGAGTGGCCATTGTCTTTACCAGGCTCTCCATGGGCCCAGGCCCCAGACAGCCGAGTGTCAGTCACACCTGGCTCTCTGCAGAGTAAACAACCTTTCCCCCAACCCAGTGGCAATTCTTCAACAAAAAAACTTCAAAAACAGACTCCAAGGAGAGACTGCTGAATTGGAATTAATTTGCAAACTGGATACAATTAACTTAGGCTTGAATAGAGACTGGGAGTGGATGGGTCATTACACAAAGTAAAACTATTTCCCCATGTTTATTCCCCCCCTTCCCCCCCCTGCACTGTTCCTCACATATTCTTGTCAACTGCAGCAAATGGCCCACCTTGATTATCACTACAAAAGGTCCCTCCCTCCCCTCCCCCCCCTCGGCTCTCCTGCTGGTAATAGCTCACCTTACCTGATCACTCTCCTTACAGTCTGTATGGTAACACCCATTGTTTCATGTTCTCTGTGTATATAAAACCTCCTCACTGTATTTTCCACTGCATGCATCCAATGAAGTGAGCTGTAGCTCAGGAAAGCTTATGCTCAAATAAATTGGTTAGTCTCTAAGGTGCCACAAGTCCTCCCTTTCTTTTTGCGGATACAGACTAACACGGCTGTTACTCTGAAACACTGCAAAATCCATAGACTAAAGTGGGAATTTACAAGTATAAAGCTGGGGTGTTTTGCCATAAGACTCTGGGTTCAGTCCTGCAAAGCCTTGAAGCATCGGATCGCGACCAACAGAGCCCAGCTCTTCAACTTGCCCTCAATCTAACTGGCCATTAGATTGACTCGAGCTACGGCAGACTGATAACATGTGTGTGTGTGTGTGTAAGAGTGATTAAATGCATGTGTTAACTGTTGTATTTTCAATAAATGCAGCGTATTGCCTTTTCCCCTGAAAAAGATCCCGTGTGCTTCTTGTAAGCAAAACACTGGGAAAGCCCAGGCACTGGGTATTCCGGTAACCACATTCCAAAGAGCAGGCCCATGGCCACCCCAGCACAGAGGTACGGCACAGACCAAGGGTGGGCAAACTATGACCTGGGGGCTGCATCCAGCCCCCCAGACGTTTTAATCTGGCCCTCATGCTCCCATAAGGCAGCAGGGTCCAGGGCTCGCCCCACTCCACGCAGCTCCCCGAAGCAGCAGCATGCCCTCCCTCTATCTCCTGTACGTAGGGGCAGCCAGGAGGCTCCGCATGCTGCCCCCACCCCAAGTGCTGCCCCTGCAGCTCCCATTGGCTGGGAACTGCGGCCAAGGGGAGCTGCAGGGGCAGCACCTGTGGACAGGGCAGCGTGCGGAGTCGCCTGGCTGCACCTCCGCATAGGAGTTGGAGTGGGGACATACCGCTGCTTCTGGGAGCTGCTTGAGGTAAGCGCTGCCTAGAGCCTGCACCCCTCACCTCCTCCCGCACCCCAAACCCCTACCCCAGCCCTGATCCCCCTACCACCCTCCAAACCCCTCCGTCCCAGCCCGGAGCAACCTCCTGCATCCCTAACCCCTCATCACCAGCCCTACCCCAGAGCCCGCACCCCCAGCTAGAGCCCTCCCCCCCCACCACAACCCCCTGCCCCAGCCCAGAACCCCCTCCCACACCCTGAATTCCTCATTTCTGGCCCCACCCTAGAGCCTGCACTCCCAGCCAGAACCCTCACCCCCTTTTCCACCCCAACCCCCAATTTCGTGAGCATTCATGGCCCGCCATACAATATCCATACCCAGATGTGGCCCTTGGGTCAAAAAGTTTGCCCACCCATGGCATACACCCAGTCCTGAGCGGTGGCCCAGGGCCACCCCAGCACAGAGGTACGGCATAGCCTCATTCTGGGGAGCTGGCCCAGGAACATACCGACCCCAGGTAAGACAAGGACGGAAGGACAGGATGATGGATGGGAATGTTTTGTTCGATTCAGCAGGTGCAAGGTCGGTAACTAACCACGGCAGGAGCAGGACACGTAACTAGAAGGAGAAGTCACTGGAGGGGCCCCTGTGTCCAGCCGAGGGGGCAGCAGAAAGTCCCATTCCTGGCTGAGCTGGGCCATTGTGACAGGCACACGTGTGTTGTGTACTTGTAACCCTGGAGCCAGGGTGCGAGGACCGAGCTTTCTTGTCCTTGCAATAGACCTGGCCGAGCGCCCTCTTTGTCTGTGGGCTGTCCGGGGTGTGCTAGCGGGGGCCTGCTGAGCCAGCTACCTGCGCAGGGCTGGGACAGTGCGTGGAGAGAACACGCACGCCAACTGACAACACCCCCTCCCCTCCCCATCCCCTGCACTGCCCCACTGCCCCAGACCCCCTCCCCTCCCCGCTTGCTACCCCCTGCACTGCCCCACTGCCCCAGACCCCCTCCCCCAGCCTGGGGTCACTGGCTGAGGGTCTCGGGGCTGCGTGGTGCAGGGGCAGGCTGGGTTTCCAGAATGGTCCCTTCTGGCCTTCATCTATGGCATCTTTTGCCCGACCACAGTTCCCGAGAGCCAACTCCTCAGGCCCAGCGGCCGCAGGCGCACTCAGAGCCGCGGCCCTTGCTGCTTTCACAAGCTCTTGGCAGAGCCCCATTACCTGGGATTTAATATGCAAGCGGGAACAGAGGCACCCCCGGGGAATGCTGTCAGCAATCTGATGTGTTCCGTACCCCTAGACGAAGGTGGAAATCTCTTGGACATGGTACAAGAGGTCTCTGGCCCGATTGCATGCTGCTCCCAGATGCAATGTTGCAATCCACCAGGTGTCTACATGGAAAGACAGGTCTGGGTGGGTTTGGGAGCTTTCCAGCTTCCTCTCTTCCAAACCTCTCCCCTCATGCCCAGCGGCAGCCCATACACAAGTGCACCTGGGCACTCAGCATTGCCACTTCGGGTTAGGTAGAGCCCCAGCAAGGAATGGGGAGTTGGACCCAAACTCAAAGCTTTAGGCCCAAGGTGACAGAAGCCGCCCTGCCCGGACGCAGGGTCACCCGGGCTGCAGTACCTGAGCGCTTCCCACTGGCACCAGAGAAGTCCCTGGTGGAGTCTTTGGCTCATCCACCTTTGACTTAGCCAGAAATAGCCAGCAAGACAGGTGAGCAGGGTAGACTGAGCTCGCCCGTGAGCCAGAGTGACGAGCTGGGGGGGACTTCAGCAGCAGCCGGGTTCACACAGACGCGCCTCCTCTGCCTGGGGCACAGAGGGTGGGGCTGCCTCTGCCTCACCAGCCTGATCCGTTTGGGCTGGTTTGTGTGATAATCACTCTGATATCGCGCGCCGGGGTAATGCAGTGTTGGGCTCCTTACCGTACAGTGATGGGACTGGCTCTCCCTGGCGCCCCCACATGCCAGCTGCTACTGAATTATTCTGCATGCAACTGAGCCCTGGGATCCCTGTGGGACAAAGCAGGAATTTTCTGAAACATTTGATGATGCCAGTGTGTGCCTCAGTTTCCTCTATATTTCGCAGGTTACCCGGTGGGGAAGGGGGAAGGACAGGTCAGGCTGAGAGACCTGGCTATGAATGTCATTGGGCTGTATGAGGCGGGATGCACCATTGAAAAGGACTGGCCCAGCTGACCCCATATCAATGGAGGACCCAAGAAGACAATGGCAAATCCAATTACAGGACACTGACACCTGGCACCCAAGGCGGGGGAGGCTGGGGAGGGGTTTCCCCACCTCTGCAGGGAGGCTGAGCAAAGACCCCCCAGCTTGAGAGCACAGGCCTGGGAGGTGGGAGGGGGAGGGAAGTGCTGGCTGCTGGAAGGAGCCTGGGCTCACCTGGGAACTGCCCAAGGAGGACAGACGGACAGAGCTGGAACAACGGGGCTCTTACAGCTGGGCTCTGGGCTCCGGGCTGACCCCACCAGTCGGGGCTTTAACCCGCGTTTCCCTGGGCCACCCTGAGCACATCCCGTGCTGTGAGCAGCTAGCTAACAACCCGGCTGTGACCGCGCGGAGAGTGTCCCTGCGAACGCCGGGCGAGGGGCACTAGCCCCTGCTGTGTGGCCGGGTCTCCCCAGGGGTCTGGCCCAGTTGGACTCGCTGGGCAGAGCTGAGGGTGTGGGGCAGGAGCCCGGGGGATCAGTCTGAAGTAGCCTGGGGATAGACACAGTGCAGGGGGGACCGTGGGAGCCGCAGCCCATGCCCTGCGGGTCTGGAGGCCCTGGGAAGGGCAGGCTGGCCCGTAGACTGGCTCTTGGGGCAGGGGCTGTCATTGTCACCCGTGAGTGCAGTGCCTGGCCCAGCAGGGCCCTGGGCAGGGACTAGGTGAACTCCTTCCTGACTTGGGCAGGACAGTCTCACTAATATACATTGCAAATGCCAGTCCCGGGGCGAATGGTTTCGGGACAGCATTTGTCCCAGATTCCCTGCGATGCCACTCAGCCCCGCTGCCACGAGGCCTCGCCCCCCGCTCCTCCTCTGCCCGCTGAGGCCCTGCCTGGCCAGGCCAGAGGCCGGAGCCAGGCCATGGTAAGAGCCACCCAGGGAACCCAGGCTGCGGTGGGGAGCCCAAACCCTCCACCTGCCCTGAGCAGCACACTCCTGGGGGTGGGGACGCAGGCTGGAGGCTGCTCTCGGGCGCCCCTCCCTCCCACCCACCGCCTGGCTCTGGCTTCTGGCCTGGGAGCAGGGCCTTGGGGGAAGAGGAGGAGCAGGGGTGTTAACTATCAGCTCCGTGTTCTTGGGGAACAAGGGCGCAGCTCCCAGCCTGTCTGACTCATGGAAGACCTTTCCCCGCCCCCAGCCTCTGCTCGAACCAAAGCCTATCAGAAGAAAGGCTGACAAAAGGCAATGAAAAGGCCATGGGAGACCCCTAAACCCCTGGGACAAGGGTGACAAGAACAAAGGCAACTCCCCTAGGCTCATTTGCATCGAAGATGGGACAGGGAGGCATCTCCATTAGCATACAGATTGGAGAACAGAGACTCCGAGGCAAGAACCGCAGGGAACGCTGGGACCAGAAAAGCAGGGAAGCACCGCATGATGGGGGATCTCTGCTCCAGATGTTAACGAACCCACGCCTGCACAGACCCAGCTCAGCAGTTATCAGACCAATTCTAATAATAAATCCTTGACTGATATCCAAAATAGTGAAGCTTCCTAATTGCACTGTGAGCTCCCTCCAAGGAACACCACCCATAGCCAGGAATGATCCGTTCCTATTGTCTAGCCTGAACAAAACAACTTGGGATACTCCCCTGAGCCATCAGCTCAAACTTTCTGCACATGGAATCACAGAATATCAGGGTTGGAAGGGACCTCAGGAGGTATCTAGTCCAACCCCCTGCTCGAAGCAGGACCAATCCCCAATTTTTGCCCCATATCCCTAAATGGCCCCCTCAAGGATTGAACTTACAACCCTGGGTTTAGCAGGCCAAAGCTCAAACCACTGAGCTATCAGTTTACCCATAAACAAATCCCTTGAACCCTTGTTCTTTCCCTACACAAACCCCGACCCATGCTCAAGTAAGTGCTCTAATGCCTGGATCCAAAGTGTGCATCCGTTCCACTGGGACCTCATCTTCTCCTGACTGATCGTGCTGGGGGCTCTGCCTGTCTCCAGCACTCCGGACCCTCATCTACCCCCACCTGGGCCCCCCCGATCGATTCCAGCTTCACGGAGTGGTGAGAACCCAGCTCTCTCTCTCTCTCTCTCTCTCTGTGTAGCCTTCTGACCCTGACTTGTGGGATCAGTTATAGGTTTCTAAATCTGACTTTTATAATCAAGTTTAAGTTAGATTTAGTATTATCCCTGTTTTGTTTGTTTGGCTCCCCTCTGGTTATTACCTGGCAATAAATAACTTTCATGGTCAAGCTGGTTGCTTCTCTCTCTCTCTCACATGTACTCTGTTAATGTGTGCGTGGGCTCATCTGATTCTGGGGCTGGAGGAACCCAGCCCTGGGAACCGAGGTCCGGCAGGACAGCGCCACTGGGCGGGAACTTGCAGCAGGGAGAAGCAGAGCTCCATATGAGAACACAAGGGACACAAGCAGGACATGGATAGAATTACAGAACCCCCCCTCCCAGAAGAGTAACCTTAATAAATGAGCATACCCCAAAGTAACAGGCAAATCTGCTAACAGGGGGTGGGACCAAAGAGGGGGAGCAGGGCCTCATTTCCCCCCACACATACTTCTCCTGATAGCACCCCTGCATCCGGCCCTCTGCCCAATCCGTCACCAAAGGGGGCATGTGGGGTCCCTCCCCAAAGTGAGGAACTCGCTAGTCATCATGGTGATTGCATGGGAAAATGGTAGCGTTACGTGACCCAGAACACGGGGCTCCACATCTCCGGGAGGTGAAACGTCACTCGGGGTGGGGTGGTCTCGGGCTGGCTCAGTCGACGCTGAGAACAGCGGAGATCTGTCGGCACAGCCCCGTGGTTACAGCCTGACCAGAAGCAGGTGTGAGCACTACCAGAGAGAAACGCAGCCCAAGGGCGACTGCTGGCCAGGGCCCAAGAGGGCCCAGATGAAGTTGATGGACTGCCCCACTCATGAAAAGAGACAAAAGCCTGGGGCTGAGAGAGAAGACCGGACACAGGCTGGCATCGACTCCGGCAGAGATCCTCTGCCAGCAGTGAGGGGTTCAGCCCCACATTCTACCCGGCCTTTCCCCTCCCAGGCACTAGTGCCCCTTTGCAGGTTCCTCCTGCTGCCCGCCTGCTCTGAGAGCCAAATTCGGTGTCCTCAGTGAGTATTTTAAATAAACTTTACTAAAGAAATGAGAGGAAACCCATAAGCACTGGAGCCCTGGGGGCCAGGCAGAGTCACAAGTGGGACAACCACATGCAGCCAGATTGCCAAAGAATTGGTCACCGTGTACAAGAGCTGTACATGATCAAGGGACCAGTCAATGCAGGCAAACAGGTTCCCAGCTCAGAACCTCTTGCTGGGAAGGTAAGAAACTGGGGCTAGATAGGGTTGCCAACTTTCTAACTGCACAAAACCAAATCCCTGCCCTGCCCCTTCTCCGAGTCCCCACCCCCCACTCACTCCTTCCCCCTCCCTCTGTCGCTCGCTCTCCCCCACCCTCACTCACTTTCTCCAGGCTGGGGCAGGGGGTTGGGGTGTTGGCTCCATCTGGGGGTGTGAGCTCTGGGGTGGGACCAGGGATGAGGGATTTGGAGTGCAGGAGGGGGCTCAGGGTGTTGGGAGGGGGGTGAGGACTCTGGCTGGGGCTAGAAATGAGGGGTTCAGGGTGCAGGAGAGGGCTCGGGGCTGGGGGGTTTGGAGTGCTGGAGGAGGTGAGGGCTCCAGGTGGGTTGGGGATGAGGAGTTGGGCTGAACAAGGGGGCTCAGGGCTGGGGCAGACTGTTGGGAGGGGGGTTACGACTCCGGCAGGGGGCGTGGGCTCCAGGAGGGAGTTTGGGTGCGGGAGGGGACTCTGTGGTGGGGCAGGGGGTTGGGAGGGAGTTTGGGGTGTGGAATCCCAGCAGCGCTTACCGTGGCTCCCAGGAAGCAGGTCCCTGGAGCTCCTAGGTGCATGGGTGGCCAGGGAGGCTCCGCGCGCTGCCCTGCTGCCCACAGGTGCCGCCCCCGCAGCTCCTATTGGCCAAGGTTCATGGCCAATGGGACCTGCAGGGGCGGGGGCAGCATGCAGAGCCTCCCTGGTGCCCATGTGCCTAGGGGCCGCAAGGAGCTGGTGGCTGCTTCCAGGATCCGTGCAGAGCTAGGGCAGGCAGGGAGCCAGCCTTAGCCCCAGGCCCCTGCTTCGCCACCGGTTGGACTTGTAATGGCCCGGTTGGAGCCGCCAGGGTCCCTTTTCGACCAGGCGCTCTGCTCAAAAGCCGGACACCTGGCAACCCTAGTGATGGGCAGAGGACTAGCAACGTTCCCTGAGTCCCAGTCACACCAGGAGCTGTCCTGCACACCTCTGGCCTGGAGGCCTTTCTGTAAGTGTGCAGATCCACAAAGGTCCCTATTAGGAGGCTTATTCCTTCACCCACTTACTTCCCTGGTCCTGCTCGCATGAACAAAGAGCAACAATACCCGAAGTCCAAAGGTGCAAACAATTCAATGTTTATTGGGGTGAACTTCCAGCAAGCATGATTCCAGTTTCCTTCCTTCGTGTCCCCCTTCCCAGCTCTGACACCACAGAGCCTTACACTTGTGCCCCTGTTCCCATTCCCCCCTTAGCAAAACATGATTCCCATTTCCCCACCCCCATTCCCTGTTCCCATTTCTCCCCCACACAGCCACCCACTTCCTGATTAACTGCAGACTATATAGTAAAACTTGAGTTCTGCTTAGCTATACCTTAACCAATCATTTGACTGAAATTTAATTAACCAATCCGAACATATTGTAACATGATTATTTAACCAATTATATCCCACCATCTTAATTAGTGTACACCCAGCAAAATTAATACAGCAGACAGAAACAATCACAGAACCAGACAGAGATTATACAGACAAACAATAGCAAAGTGGGAACTATAATGATAGAACAACACAGAAGTGAGGATTTCACATCCCAGCTATTGATAAGTGAGTTCTTGCCAGACAGGATGCTCTCAAACTGTTTCCTTTTATATTTTCTAGGCACTTCCCTTTCTCTGGAGGTGATAGGCACCTTGATTATCATACACATTGTAAGAAGAGTGATCACTTTAGATAAGCTATTACCAGCAGGAGAGTGGGGTGGGAGGAGGTATTGTTTCATGGTCTCTGTGTATATAATGTCTTCTGCAGTTTCCACAGTATACATCCGATGAAGTGAGCTGTAGCTCACGAAAGCTTATGCTCAAATAAATTGGTTAGTCTCTAAGGTGCCACAAATACTCCTTTTCTTTTTGTGAATACAGATTAACACGGTTGTTACTCTGAAACAGGACAGGACTGTATCCCTAACAGCCCAACAGCACCTTCTTTCAATGTGAGGATGTGACCGGTCGCTTCCCAGCTTATGGCTGCCTCTGTTGCTTAGCCAAAGGCCTTAGCCTAAGAACAGGGGCTCAGACTGTCACAGGGAGAGAAGGCCCTTACACCAGCAGTGATTTTGATTCTTTCTTTTAGACCTCTAGAACTAACCAAGTGATAAGAATACACCTAAATTCTTAGAGTATGGGCCTTTACAGGCAGGCCTGGATACCTATATCCTAACACTCCACCCCCTTTTTTTTTCTTTTACTTTTGGGATCCTCCTGCCCAGGTATCCCTGGAAAAGCCCAGGAGATATGGCAACACATTTCCTGATAGGGCCAGGCATCCAGGTGGAAGGTGTCGATATTCCATTTGTCCCACTGCCCCTTGTGTAGTACCATGCTCTGCACCTTCTCTCACACGGGCATACCACACCTATTCCAATTAGTGTTCCAGCCTTCCCATTATAGTGGGCCCGAGAAGGTTGGGTCTGGGTTGTCTAGAACATTGTAGGGGGTGGAGGGCTTACTACATAACCTATAAGTAATCTCCATATGCAATGTAACACAAGTATAGTTAACAATACAAAATCCACAGCAACACCGAGTCCTGACCACTGCAGTATGGTCCAACATCCGAGCCACCCCCAAAACACTGCCCCTCCTCCTTCGACGGGGTCAAGATTGTGTGTGTCCAGTTGCTGGCAGTTGCGACAAGCTGCCCCTGCAGGTTTTGCCTGTTTTTGTCCATATCATAAGTCCATTGAATGTTCACAGAGAAATGGGATATTGTCCAAACCAGCTTAACGACTTGGTATGGAATCAGGCCGTATGCCCTGGTTTGATTATTTACAGCAATAAGATTCACAGATCCATTTGTGCACCAAAGTCCAGATAGCAGCGTGTAGATGGGTGTTGTTTGGTTATGGGCTGGTGTAATTCCCACCAAAACCCCTCATACACAGTACACGCAATTGTCTACCCCTTGCCATAGGCCACTGATCCTGCTCCTCCATAGTCATAGGAGAGGGGCACATCCAAATATCTTCTCTTGCTGTACACTATTGTACACACCCCTCTACTGATTCCCAGTGAGCTCCTCCCCTTCTCATTATTCCTATAGGGCTTGTGGGGACCACCTTAGTTGCTGTTCCATTTCCAGGTACCACGGTAGCTATTACACAGGTGCTGGCCTCCCAGTTGAGTATTTTGCATTTCCATACACATCTCCCCCCCACCCCACCCAGGTTAGTCTTTTGAAGCCATCCCCCACCCACGTCATGAGGTTTTCTGTTCATTGAAACACAACAATGCTAGCAACAAGACAAACACAAAACATAGATCCATGGTATTCTGGGTTATTCTTCTGCTGGTGCCAGCTTGCTTGTAGAGTGTCTGAAAAACAAAAGAAACAATTTCCACCACCCCCTAGTGGGGGACAGATTATTGCTTAATAATAATACCACTTCCTTTTACAAATTTCCTTGCTAATTGCAGGAAAAACAGAAGAATTACCTCCTGGCTGTCCTTATTTTGTTATATAATCAGGCTAGCGAATTACCCCACTCACTGGTCATTTATGAAATTCATGAGGTGGTGTACCTCAGTTTCCCCTCTTGTACAACAGACCAGGTTTGCAATAGTTTCTCTGCTGTACCAAGCTTTACATTTATTCTCAGGTAATAGCAGAGACACAGCTTCAGACTTTAGCACTGTACACCTCCCCAACCCCCACCCTTAGGATTAAACTGTTCCCCTTATTTTCAAGCTTGACTTGTTTTTTCACCTCCCTTTCCTGGAGGGCCATAATCTGAGTCTTCTAGTAGCTTGATTGCTGACCAGATGTATTCATTATTTGCAGCTCCTTTGTGCCCATCAGCTAGGTAATTTGCATTTACATAGAGGCTTTCTGGCTTGCTTTTGGATCCAAAGCTATTAGCAGCTCAGAGACTGTCTTAAAAGGGAAACAGTCCACTTCCACTAGAGTTCTGATGAAAGTGAAAAGTAATCTCCTGCTCCAAAACACACAGATCTGAAAAAGAAAGCACAACTTATTGTGGCTCCTTTTGGAGCCCTAATAGGATTTTAATTAAGTTACCATGTTTTGTTTGCATTTTTTTCCCCCCACCCCTTCTCTAATATACACTGCACACGTCCTGGGAAAATGCACATTCCTTCCCTAGTTTAACCTCCATAACATTGTATTAGCCATATTAATTTTACACAAGGTGTAACTGCCTCCCCCATGCCCAGAGTTTTTATGCACACCCACCAAAGCAACAATCTGATCCCACAGAGACACCCCAAGGCTCAGTGTTCCCATCATTCCTCCCCCTTTTCTTTTCTTTTCCCTGTGCACACACACAAAATTCTTTTTTTGCCAAACATCCCTTGCACTGTGATTACTCCTTTTTATACAACTGTACCCTGATTACACTTCCATCTTGTACAACTGGACACAACCGGGGCAGCCAAGTTAAGTTCCAATAGAAACCCCTTACATCCTTTAGTGATTTTGATTACATTACCCAATAGTCATAATTTTGATCAGATTCTCTCTCTGCCTGCAGCAGTCCCTTATAGATCATTTATAGCTGGATGAGCTATAGCTGGACGAGCACAAGTCCATGGGGCCGGATGCATTGCATCCGAGAGTGCTAAAGGAGTTGGCGGCTGTGATTGCAGAGCCATTGGCCATTATCTTTGAAAACTCATGGCGATCGGTGGAGATCCCAGATGACTGGAAAAAGGCTAATGTAGTGCCCATCTTTAAAAAAGGGAAGGAGGAGGATCTGGGGAACTACAGGCCAGTCAGCCTCACCTCAGTCCCTGAAAAAATCATGGAGCAGGTCCTCAAGGAATCAATTCTGCAGCACTTACACGAGAGGAAAGTGATCAGGAACAGTCAGCATGGATTCACCAAGGGAAGGTCATGCCTGACTAATCTAATTGCCTTAGATGACGAGATAACTGGCTCTGTGGATGAGGGGAAAGCAGTGGACGTGTTGTTCCCTGACTTTAGCAAAGCTTTTGACACGGTCTCCCACAGTATTCTTGCCAGCAAGTGAAAGAAGTATGGGCTGGACTATAAGGTGGATAGAAAGCTGGCTAGATTGTTGGGCTCAACGGGTAGTGATCAATGACTCCATGTCTAGTTGGCAGCCGGTATCTAGCGGAGTGCCCCAAGGGTTGGTCTTGGGACCGGTTTTGTCCAATATCTTCATTAATGATCTGGAGGATGGTGTGGATTGCAACCTCAGCAAGTTTGCAGATGACTCTAAACTAGGAGGAGTGGTAGATACGGTGGCAGGTAGGGATAGGATACAGAGGGACCTAGACAAATTGGAGAATTGGGCCAAAAGAAATCTGATGAAGTTCAACAAGGACAAGGGCAGAGTCCTGCACTTAGGACGGAAGAGTCCCATGCACAGCTACAGACTAGGGACCGAACGGCTCGGCAGCAGTTCTGCAGAGAAGGACCTAGGGGTTACAGTGGACGAGAAGCTGGATATGAGTCAACAGTGTGCCCTTGTTGCCAAGAAGGCCAATGGCATTTTGGGATGTATATGTAGGGGCACTGCCAGCAGATCGAGGGACGTGATCGTTCCCCTCTATTCGACATTGGTGAGACCTCATCTGGAGTACTGTGTCCAGTTTTGACACACTACAAGAAGGATGTGGAAAAATTGGAAGGAGTCCAGCGGAAGGCAACAAAAATGATTAGGGGACTGGAACACATGACTTATGAGGAGAGGCTGAGGGAACTGGGGATGTGTAGTTTTCAGAAGAGAAGAATGAGGGGGGATTTGATAGCTGCTTTCAACTACCTGAGAGGTGGTTCCAGAGAGGATGGTTCTAGACTGTTCTCAGTGGTAGAAGAGGACAGGACAAGGAGTAATGGTCTCAAGTTGCTGTGGGGGAGGTTTAGGTTGGATATTAGGAAAAACTTTTTCACTAGGAGGGTGGTGAAACACTGGAATGGGTTCCCTAGGGAGGTGGTGGAATCTCCTTCCTTAGAAGTTTTTAAGGTCAGGCTTGACAAAGCCCTGGCTGGGATGATTTAGTTGGGGATTGGTCCTGCTTTGAGCAGGGGGTTGCACTACATGACCTCCTGAGGTCCCTTCCAACCCTGATAGTCTATGATTCTATGATTTCTGCGGGAAAAGGGCCCATTTCCCCTTAGAATAGCAGTAAAGGCTTCTGGGGACAGAAGCCTAGTGGTGGTAGTAGCCACTCTACCTGTCCCCCTGGAATAATTTAATTACCAAGCTTCCATCCAATGTGACTGCACAGAGTTGCACACACAGTTACATTGATAAAAAGAAAAGGAGGACTTGTGGCACCTTAGAGACTAACCAATTTATTTGAGCATGAGCTTTCGTGAGCTACAGCTCACTTCATCGGATGCATGCCGTGGAAACTGCAGCAGACTTTATTTATACACAGAGAATATGAAAAAATACCTCCTCCCACCCCACTGTCCTGCTGGTAATAGCTTATCTAAAGTGATCATCAGGTGGGCCATTTCCAGCACAAATCCAGGTTCTCACCCTCCACCCCCCCACACAAATTCACTCTCCTGCTGGTGATAGCCCATCCAAAGTGACAACTCTTTACACAATGTGCATGATAATAAAGTTGGGCCATTTCCTGCACAAATCCAGGTTCTCTCACATCCCCCCCACCCCCATACACACACGAACTCACTCTCCTGCTGGTAATAGCTCATCCAAACTGACCACTCTCCAAGTTTAAATCCAAGTTAAACCAGAACATCTGGGGGGGGGGGGGGTAGGAAAAAACAAGAGGAAATAGGCTACCTTGCATAATGACTTAGCCACTTCCAGTCTCTATTTAAGCCTAAATTAATAGTACCCAATTTGCAAATGAATTCCAATTCAGCAGTTTCTCGCTGGAGTCTGGATTTGAAGTTTTTTTTGCTTAAGATAGCGACCTTCATGTCTGTGATTGCGTGACCAGAGAGATTGAAGTGTTCTCCGACTGGTTTATGAATGTTATCATTCTTGACATCTGATTTGTGTCCATTTATTCTTTTACGTAGAGACTGTCCAGTTTGACCAATGTACATGGCAGAGGGGCATTGCTGGCACATGATGGCATATATCACATTGGTGGATGTGCAGGTGAACGAGCCTCTGATAGTGTGGCTGATGTTATTAGGCCCTGTGATGGTGTCCCCTGAATAGATATGTGGGCACAATTGGCAACGGGCTTTGTTGCAAGGATAAGTTCCTGGGTTAGTGGTTCTGTTGTGTGGTATGTGGTTGTTGGTGAGTATTTGCTTCAGGTTGCGGGGCTGTCTGTAGGCAAGGACTGGCCTGTCTCCCAAGATTTGTGAGAGTGTTGGGTCATCCTTTAGGATAGGTTGTAGATCCTTAATAATGCGTTGGAGGGGTTTTAGTTGGGGGCTGAAGGTGACGGCTAGTGGCGTTCTGTTATTTTCTTTGTTAGGCCTGTCCTGTAGTAGGTGACTTCTGGGAACTCTTCTGGCTCTATCAATCTGTTTCTTTACTTCCGCAGGTGGGTATTGTAGTTGTAAGAAAGCTTGACAGAGATCTTGTAGGTGTTTGTCTCTGTCTGAGGGGTTGGAGCAAATGCGGTTGTATCGCAGAGCTTGGCTGTAGACGATGGATCGTGTGGTGTGGTCAGGGTGAAAGCTGGAGGCATGCAGGTAGGAATAGCGGTCAGTAGGTTTCCGGTATAGAGTGGTGTTTATGTGACCATTGTTTATTAGCACTGTAGTGTCCAGGAAGTGGATCTCTTGTGTGGACTGGACCAGGCTGAGGTTGGTGGTGGGATGGAAATTGTTGAAATCATGGTGGAATTCCTCAAGGGCTTCTTTTCCATGGGTCCAGATGATGAAGATGTCATCAATATAGCGCAAGTAGAGTAGGGGCTTTAGGGGACGAGAGCTGAGGAAGCATTGTTCTAAATCAGCCATAAAAATGTTGGCATACTGTGGGGCCCTGCGGGTACCCATAGCAGTGCCGCTGATCTGAAGGTATACATTGTCCCCAAATGTGAAATAGTTATGGGTAAGGACAAAGTCACAAAGTTCAGCCACCAGGTTAGCTGTGAATTATCGGGGATAGTGTTCCTGACGGCGTGTAGTCCATCTTTGTGTGGAATGTTGGTGTAGAGGGCTTCTACATCCATAGTGGCCAGGATGGTGTTATCAGGAAGATCACCGATGGATTGTAGTTTCCTCAGGAAGTCAGTGGTGTCTCAAAGGTAGCTGGGAGTGCTGGTAGCGTAGGGCCTGAGGAGGGAGTCTACATAGCCAGACAATCCTGCTGTCAGGGTGCCAATGCCTGAGATGATGGGGCGCCCAGGATTTCCAGGTTTATGGATCTTGGGTAGTAGATAGAATATCCCAGGTCGGGGTTCCAGGGGTGTGTCTGTGCGGATTTGATCTTGTGCTTTTTCAGGAAGTTTCTTGAGCAAATGCTCTAGTTGCTACATTGATATAACTGGGTTTGATCATTAAACAAAAACTTCCTCCTTGTAACACCACAACTGTCACTCTTTTAACATCTTCACAACAGTTACCTTTTACCATTTCCACAACTCCCAAATGTTTACTTTCCTGCAAACCCTGTATCATCAATTTTTGCAAAAGCTATTTCTAACCTTTCACTCACTTCTTTAAATCACTTACTCCTACATTCAGTTCTTTAAGGTAGTGCAATTTGTCTGTAACAACTCAGCCACCAAGTACAATTATTGCCACACAGCTGCCTTAACCTGTGCTGTCTTCACCTTGAGACTGTTCAAAGAGGCAGTAAAACATTTGTCTCCATGGATGCCCATAGATCTTTTACTCCAAAAATTCCAGTGGAATACAGCAGACCTCCCTCATACTTTGTCCAAAATAACCAAAAACATCTCACATAATTATCCAAAGTACCCTCCATTAAAACTTCAGAAAAACAAAAGTGTGGAAAGGCGGGGGAGAGGAGGGTGAAGAGGTGGAAAGAAACCAATTAAGCCTGTCAGGTCAGTTTAAAGTATAGGCTACCAGCAGCAAATTAAGTAAACCGAGAAAAAAGAAGAAGGAAAAGAAGAAAAGGATACAGTTAGCTCTGAGCCAAGAGTAGGCTTCTTGGGTTGCAACAGTTGGGAACCCTTACCCACAGGTTTTCATCCTGGCTCTGGGAGAAGAGTGGGGGTTGTTACCTGCTCCTGCAAACCCTGCCATTTTGCACTTTGAAGCCTTCCCCCCACTCACTCCCCCAGGACCAAGTCCCAGCTCCAGTCTCTAAGGGAGCCTGTTAACTCTGCTTTTGATTTTAAACCCTGTTGTGCCAAATCATGTGTAACCACCCATGATTAGTTATACAGCAGACAGAAACAATCACAGAACCAGACAGAGATTGTACAGACAAACACTAGGGAAATGGAGACCACAATGATAGAACAACACAGAAATGAGGATTTCACATCCCACCTATTGATAAGTGAGTTCTTGCCAGACAGGATGCTCTCAAACTAAGTTTCCTTTTACATTTTCTAGGCACTTCCCTTTCTCTGGAGGTGCTAGGCATTATCAGGACAGGACTGTATCCCTAACAGCCCCATGGCACCTTCTTTCAGTGTGACTAGGTTGGAATGTGAGGAGATGACCGGTCACTTCCCAGCTTATGGCTGCCTCTGCTGCTTAGCCAGAGGCCTTAGCCTAAGAACAGGGGCTCAGACTGTCACAGTGAGAGAAGGCCCTTACACCGGCAGACTGTGATTTTGATTCTTTCTTTTAGACCTCTAGGACTAGCCAAGTGATAAGAACACACCTACATTCTTAGAGTATGGGCCTTTACAGACAGGCCTGAATATCTCTATCCTAAACAGTCCCCCAGCAGACACCTTGATTGACAGCCCATAGGCTGCCCTCGCTTTACTGGCCCTGTGCTGTTTGCTCAGCCTCCTCCCCACTGCTGTGTTTGCTGTTAGATCCGGTGCCTAGGCCTGTCTTAGGTTGTCCCTGTCTTTCCAGGGATCTTACTGGTCTTTGGCTCCCGCCTCCTCGAGGGGCTTCCCAGCTGGGAATGCATCACAGGAGGGTCCTATCTACAATCTGCCCCACAAGTTCATTTCAAGTCACTTTTCATAAACCCAACTTGGTCTGGATTAACCATAATGTAGCATTTTCCTGGTGCCGCACCACATGGATATCTCCAGTAAAACACACACAGTTTGTATCTGCCCAACAATGCAGTGGGGTGCGACATTTGAGATCCAAGTCGCAGTAGGTGAGTTCCCACCAACTGTGGTGACCTGTTTTTTGGATGACCTCAGCTGCTTTTATAAATCTCCTCTTAACAATTTCCAGTTTTACTCTAATGGCTCCCACTTGTTTTTCCAACTGAGTGAGAATTTGTATAATTGGGGTTATTATACAATGATACAGATTGTAAATGCGTAATAATACAATACATGAATATATACAGCTCCCAGGGCTGAGAGCTCCCTGGAGCCCCACTCCCCAGCTGCACACACTGGGAGCAACTGGCCCCATCTCTTCGCTCCAGGATTGAGGGAGCTTCACCCAGACCCCTGTAGCTCAGAGCCGCCTCTTTGGGGTGGGAGACCCCTGTTCAACTCTTCCCTCCCCCTTTGGCAGCGAGCTGGGATTGAACCGAGGGCGCCCACTTTCCTCAACCACTGGGGTCAAAGGGCTAAGGTGTGCAGCACCCGCAGCTCCTCCTCCATCAGCTGGATTCTGAATGGACTCCCGTCCGGTCGGTGCTGGCTCCGCACGCCTGCTGGGTCGGGCCCTGCACACACCGTGGACACCGAGCGCTGCTCTTCCCTGGGTCGTGGCTCACGCTAGTGCTTGGATGGGTAGGTGTCCGGGTGCCCAGAGGGCAGCAGCCGTGCCCAGGGCAGAGCCAGAGGCGCTGGGGGACTTTTACCCTGAGCACTGAGGTGCCGGGTATGCTCAGGCGCCCACAGGTGTCAGCTGGTGTTTTGCGGATCCTGTCACAGGGAGATGCAGCGTAACCGCTGACGCTGGCAATCCCAGGCCTGCAGCTCCGTGGCCGGGATCATGCAGGTGAGCCAGGCACCTCACCAGAGGCTCACTGCAGCAGGTAGGGGCGTGTAACAGGGTTGGCACCCACCTCTCACATGCACCCCCCTAGTCAAGTGCATGCACCTGCCATCTCTCACTTTGTGGTGCTGTAATGGGGTGGCACCCACC
Organism: Lepidochelys kempii; assembly: GCF_965140285.1. Classification (NCBI taxonomy): domain Eukaryota; kingdom Metazoa; phylum Chordata; order Testudines; family Cheloniidae; genus Lepidochelys; species Lepidochelys kempii. Next base: position 1,354,098 of record NC_136381.1, on the reverse strand, counting down.
TCTCACAAGCACACCCTTGGTCAATGGTTTCTTCAGCAGGTCCTCAGCAACTCAGCCATCCAGCCAAGTCTTAGCTGTCCCAGTCCCAACTGAGCTGTTCACAAGCCTGTTGCGCGCGCTCTCTCTCAGCCAGCCAAGAGCACAGTTCTCCCTCTTCCAGCTCCAGGTGGCAACCAACTGACTTTGCCTCTGCTGCGCCTTCTTATATGGCCCTCCTGGCCCCTGATTGGCCACTCCTGCAGCCCCTCTGATTGGCTGCTTCCCCTGCAGCCACTCTAGGCCACTTGGAGGACTTATCTTCTGCTCCTCTCTGGGACGGGGTGTGGCAGGACCCTGAGACCTCCAGCAGGGGGCCTCTGGGCATAGTCCACCCTGTCACAGGGAGGCTGCCCCTCGAGGAAAGGGGGTGTGAAGGGGGGAGTTGATTCTTCCCATGCCCTGGGGGAGGGTAACGCCCAATGAGCCCATTATAGGGGCCCAGATAAGATGTGACCCCCAGTTCTCTGCCCCCCCAAGGAACCCTTCTCCTCTCACCCTTTTGTTAACTGTTGGAGGGTGGGGCATGGCCCAGCTGTGGAACCCACAGGACCCTTCACAGGGCCGGGAGGGCAGGGTGACAGCCCCAGAGGGCCCTAGGGCTGGGAGGGCAGGGAGATGGCCCCATAGGGCTCAGTGACACACTGGCCTGGGCCTGAGCTTACATCTGCAGGGAGGTTTCAGCTCCCACTGTGGGGAGGATCCAGCACTCCCTGCCCCAGATCTGTGGGGCCCAGGTGCAGCTGGAATAGGGGTGTGACAAGGGGGCACCCAGGACTCCAGAAAAGGGGCCTCTGACCTGACATGGGGGCCTGGATGTGACTGTGGAGGGTAGGGGGCTGACCTAACCCAATGGGGTGGGTCTCTGGGGTACTGAGGGGGTCCAGTGCTGTGGCGGGGCCCAGGCCCAAACCCCACAACCAGTGCTGCCTGGCCCTGCCCCCCACCATCCCCCAGCCAGACTACAAGGTTGTGCAGCTCTGGGGTGGTGGGCTCAGAGCTGTGGGCGGGGGGAGAGGGGGCTCTGGTTGTCAGAGGGATAGTTGCTGGGATGGGGGGGTGGAGCTGGTTGTTGGGGGCAGTGGGGGGGTGATGTTGCACTCCATATGATTTTATGAAAATATGCTAATGAGTGTGAATATAATGTAACTGGAATATGCTTCATGCAAAAGATTTCTTGTAAGGTATCATTACAGAGCTTATAGCCTACTGAGTGTGGTCATCCTGTTTGTATAAATGTATCATTCTTGTATCTGAAACTAGAAATATGAAATATAACTCCTATTGTAATTATGGAAAATGTGGGCCATTAATGGTGATTTGGAATCTTGATGGCTCCCATCAACTAGAACAACTGGTTGTAAATGGCTCTGTTTACTTGCAAGCCTTCCTGTGAGTCAGTCCAGAAAGAATGAAGGCTTGGGGTGTTACAGGGCATGTGACCATGTCACCTGGTACTGGAATCCATCTTAAACCATCTTAAAATGCATCCGATGAAGTGAGCTGTAGCTCACGAAAGCTCATGCTCAAATAAGTTTGTTAGTCTCTAAGGTGCCACAAGTCCTCCTTTTCTTTTTTCATCTTAAACCTGGTGCTTTAGAAGGAGGGGTGGGGGCCCAGAGAGACAAAGGATTCCCGCCTTGTGTCAAAGCCATAAAAGGGGGTGGAACAGAACAAAGGAGGTTCCAGTCATGAGAAAGCCCCTAGTTACCATCTGAGCTAGAGCTAACAAGGGCCGTACCAGGGGAAAGGATTGGGCCCAGACTAGGAAGGAGGCTAGTCTGTGAAAGAAGCTTAGAGGGAACATCTCTGAGGGTGAGACTTTATCTGTAATCAGTTTCTTAATGTATTCGGCTTAGACTTGCATGTTTTGTTTCATTTTGCTTGGTAACTTACTTTGTTCTGTCTGTTATTACATGAAACCACTTAAATCCTACTTTTTATACTTAATAAAATCACTTTTTGTTTATTAATTAACCCAGAGTAAGTAATTAATTCCTGGGGGAGCAAACAGCTGTGCATATCTCTCTATCAGTGTTATAGAGGGCGGACAATTTATGAGTTTACCCTGTATAAGCTTTATACAGAGTAAACCGGATTTATTTATTTGTTTGGATCCCATTGGGAGCTGGGTGTCTGGGTGCTAGAGACAGGAACACTTCTTAAGCTGTTTTCAGTTAAGTCTGCAGCTTTGGGGGCATGGACCAGACCTATGTCTGTGTTGCAGCATGTCTGGCTCAACAAGGCAGGGGTCTGGAGTCCCAAGCTGTCAGGGAAAATGGGCTCAGAGGTAATCTCAGCACATCAGGGGGCAGTCCCAAGGGGGTCTCTGTGACAGAACCCATCTGGTTGCTGGGGGGGTCAGGTTGCTGGGGGATGGGGGGGCATATGGTAAGTGCTGCCTGACCAAAGCTGCTGCTCCCACATTATGGCCCCCTCCCACATTTGTCAGACATTTAATCCCCTGGGCTCCTGCCTGCCCCCCCCCACAGCTTCAGTGGCTCAGAGCCCAGCACGCGAGGGGGGGTTGGACTGCAGGGGGACTGGGTGATTGGCAGGTCTGACCCCACCCACTGCTTGACCCACAATACCTTGTCTGTCCTGCTCACCTTCCTCTGTTTGCCCCCTACATTCTCCCCACATACCCTACCTGTCCCCCTGTGACCGGGGTCCCAGGCAGGTCACACCGAGATTGTTCAATCAGGGCAAACAGCAAAGAATGGGGCAGATGATCCACAAACTGGTGGATTACGCTAATATTCAGATTCACTCAGCCAGCAACAAAACCAGTTCTGCAATGTCTTACTGGTGACCCAGGAGCCAACACACACTTCCCCTAGAGCAACCCAGCCCTGGGCTTCCCCACGACAGCCAGCTCAGATAGGATGAGGGATGCTGAAAATCTTATTCATCATATAAAAAGTTCTACCATCCCAAAGGGTCGGACATGTCACCTCCAGTTTAATGACTAGTTCAGATCTTACCCAAATACACGCTACAGCCCGTTCTTGTTAACTACACTAAAATTTATTGAAGAAAAGAGAGTATTGGTTAAAGGATCATTCTACACACAGGCAAGAATCGAGTTCTTAGGGCAGTTTCATAGCAGAGCCGGTGAGCTCAGAGGTGCACAGTCTTTTCAGAACTAGACCACAGATTCAGTCCAGTGTCCAATATCAGGGGGACCCATTCTCAAGCTGGGGACCTCACCCTTGCGACTCAGACTTCCCCTGTCGAAGCATAAGCAGATCTGAGAGCCAGGATCAGGGCCCCTGAGTTCTTTTTATAGTTCTCTGGCAGGCTACTGATGTCTCTTGAAAGCATGCAGTCCCTGGGTGAAGCCTTGTGGCTCTGAAGTAGAATTACCTGTTTCCTGTGTATACACCGGTAACTAGTTGCATTCACCAGCACAAGGTAATTCTCCAGTGAGCCGTTCATAGAGAGTTTACTACAAACTTCAAAGAGAAACATAGACAATGAAATTATTACACCCAACTTTCATCGAAGTGTTACTGTTCCCTTTTTGATCCCTGAATCAATAGAACATAGTGACAGACAGGAACCGTCTGTTCACACGGTTAACATCTAACAGTTAGTATTACCTCTAATTCTCTAATGATACAGGGCTGCATTTCAAAGCTCTAGTCTGTTTCCCATGGCTATATTCCTATTTATAAGGAATAGCCACAATTACCATTTACATACTTCTCTAACATGTCTTTAAAGGTTAAATTTGGGTCATTTCGTCTGCTAGTTAACTCTTTCTGGCTCAATGTCCCCCCCCCCCCAATTCCATCCCCCCACATCCCCTGCCTGTCCCCCCCATGTCCCCTGCTCCAGACAGGCCGGTGTCAGTCACACCTGGATTTCTGCAAAGAGTAAACAACCTTTTCCCCTGTTGGTCCCAAGGGAGGGCTCAGATACACTCAATGAAGCCACACCAGGTGTGTAAATATAACCGGTTTTATTGCCAAAGTATAATAAGCTTCCCAGCCTTCATGTGTTACTGAATATGTGCTTTCCAGCAAGCAAGCAAGAATCAATGCGCACGCCCCTTCTTCTACGGACAGTCCTGGACCCTCCAGCCTTGTCCTTGAGGGCTCGTAGCAGGCGCTGCTCCAGCGTGGGGAATTCCTGGGCACCCACAAGGCTGAGGTCCGCAGGGGAGACTGTTCGTCGAAAGCAATTCTCAGAGCCTTATTTATCATCATCTCTTTCTAAGGGGGTGTATTCATCCCCAACCAGGCTCTGGCGGGCAACACTGTTGCTTCCTATTCGCACACTGCACAGTCTTGGTCCTCGCTTGTCTCTTCACTTGTTTATCCAGTCGAGTGGCTGCAAGACAGCCCAGCTGGTCAAAGCCAGTTCACTACTACCTCCACCCGGACCACCCTGTAATAACGGGCCAAGGTAACTTGCAGTCAGCCCCAACATCCCCCCATCTAGTTAACCCGGCCCCACACAGGAGAAATTGAGGTGGCTCCACACCGTAGTGATCCCCCACAGGCCCTGAGCCCAGACCCAAGGTGCTGGGCCTCACCGGCCAGAGGGGGCACAGTGGACCAGCATGTCTCCTGCCCTGGGCCCCCTGGCCAGCGCAGACCCACCTCCCATGGGACCAGCAGAGCCCCTGGGGGCGACTCTAGCCCAGCCCTAACCCTAGCCCTTCAGTCCATCCAGCCCCATCCCGCCAAGAGCTTTGCAGACTGTCCAAGTCAGGGGGAAGGAGCACAGGGAGGGGGAATGGGAGGGCCCTGCCCAGCCCCACCATAACGAGGACTCTACATTGACCTTCCTCCCCGGACACCGGGGTTCACACTCGCTGCTGTCACTGTGGCGCAGGGTTCAGGAGCAGCCGCAGCCCCAGAGCCACATGGTCCAAGCAGCCGGCCAGCTGGGTGATGAAGGAGAACTTCTCTATGTCCTGTGATGGTATAAATCATTGTTGCAACCAAGGTCCTATAGTTGCACCAAATCTTCTACAAAGGAGGTCAAGTAAGGTGTCTATGAAAAGGTTGTAATTTGCTGGTTATGATTATGCTGTTTGTATGTGTGTATCATTTTTGTATTTGAAGTTATGAATATTGGCTCTGTACTTGTATCTCAATGTGTTTGATTCTAAGTAGCACCAGTGAAGCATTTGGCCATCTTATTGAGAAGGGACTCTTCAGATTAAGTGCCCAATCAAGAAACACTTAACTGACAATGGACCTTGGGAGACTCCAATCCACATGTGAGAGTCTTCCTGGGAATGTTCAAGGTAGCATGTGAGCAATGGTTGCTCTACCTGTAAAGAACTGAGTCATCCATGGACATGTGACTTGCCCGTGTGACTCCAAACTCCATCTTGCTGCTGTGATTTCTGACAGTAAGAACAAAGGGGTTTCCTTCCACATGGCAGAGGATATAAAAGGCCCCAGAAACCACTCCATTTTGTCTTCAATCATGTTTCTTACCTCTGGAGGAACTTTGCTACACTGAAGCGCTGAACCCAGGACTGAAGGACCCACCCCAGCTGGGGATGTGCTCCAGAGACTTGATTTGAACCTGCAGTTTATTCCCTCACTGCTACAAGCCTGAACCAAGAACTTGGCCGTTACTGTCTGTCATTGATTCCATTCAACCCATTCTAGCTCTCATCTCTATCCTTTTCCTTTTATGAATAAACCTTTAGATTTTAGATTCGAAAGGATTGGCAACAGCGTGATTTGTGGGTAAGATCTGATTTGTATATTAACCTGGGTCTGGGGCTTGGTCCTTTGGGATCGGGAGAACCTTTTTTTTTTGGGGGGGTGGGGGGGGAAATTGGTTTTTCGTAACCATTCATCCCCATAAGAAGTGGCTGCTGGGGTTGATACTGGGGAACTGGAGTGTCTGAGGGAATTTCTTGTGTGACTTATGGTTAAACAGAGGGTTAAACCAAAGTCCTCTCTGTTTGGCTGGTTTGGCGTGCCTTAGTTTGTAAAGGACTCCCAGCTTTGGGCTGTGACTGCCCTGCTCGAAGCAATTTGTCCTGAATTGGTACTCTCAGTTGGGTCCCTCCAGAGGCTGCGTCGTTACACTGGGGTTCACACTCGCTGCTGTCACTGCGGCGCAGGGTTCAGGAGCAGCCGCAGCCCTACAGCCACGTGGTCCGAGCAGCCGGCCAGCTGGGTGATGAAGGAAAACTTCTCCACCTCCTGGGGAAAGCAAGGGGACAGCGGTGTCAGGAGCACAGCAGGCTCCCTGCTCCCCCCCTGAGAATGCATGGGGGGGTCCCCTGAGACCACAGATCCCAGCATGCAATGAGTCCAGGTCTAGCTAAGCCAGAGCAGTGCAGGCTGGGACTTGTAGTCCCATGGGCTGCACCCTCCCCTCAATCAACGCTGAGCACTGACACAGCTCACTACCCCTTCCCAGCCATGGCCCGGCCAGGCTCCTTCCCCCGCTACAGGGCAGGAAACAGCCCAGAGTGGAGGTCCCACGCAGAGTCATGCAGCACATAGGGTCAGAGCCAGCAGAGATCCCAGGCGTCCTGGCCCCCAGGCTCGGACCCTTCCAGGGAGCCCTGGACCATGCTGACTAGCTCTCTGAATCCCCCGCACCCTGAGCAGCGATTCGGCAAGGCCAGCCCCCTGCAGCCTGGCTCCACGGCACCATACCATGAAAACCCCAGAGCGTGGGAGCTGCTGAGAGCCCCTGAAGGAGCTGACCTAGTGAGTGCAGCTACCAGCCCCAGCCACCTCCCCAGCATGGGCCCCTGTGGCCCTACCAGCCCCCAGCAGCTGGCCCCTGAGCCAGGCAGGCCCCAGAGCTGAACCCCCCTGCCCTGGGCCCAGCATCCCTGGCTGGGAGCTTACCTGCACCCTTGGGCTTGGGGCCTGCTCTTCGTTCCGTGGGGCCCAGGCCAGGCTGGGGGCTAGGGGCTCCTGGGTACCCCTGTACGGGGAGACTTTGGCAAACCAGTAAAGTGCCTGAAACCACTATGGCTTATTACTAAAAGCAGCCAAGTCAGCAGGCTTAGCTTAACCAAGGCAGGAGGGGAGGGGGGTCTTTGGGTGCCACGGGAAGGGCAGCTTGACCCTGCATCCTTCCTGATAAGAATTGTGTTGAAGTTGCTGATACATGCATCTTAGAAGAGCAGGATGTGCCCCAGGAATGTCTGCTGGGGCCTCAAGGCTGCAAACTCTGGAAAAACCCACACCGATAATCAGAAGGAGCCTCTTGCTTGCCCATGGGAACTGCTGGCTGAACAAGTTTGCTTTAAGGGACATAAAAAGAAAAGGAGTACTTGTGGCACCTTAGAGACTAACCAATTTATTTGAGCATAAGCTTTCGTGAGCTACAGCTCACTTCATCGGATGCATACTGTGGAAAGTGTAGAAGATCTTTTTATACACACAAAGCATGAAAAAATACCTCCCCCCACCCCACTCTCCTGCTGGTAATAGCTTATCTAAAGTGATCACTCTCCTTACAATGTGTATGATAATCAAGTTGGACCATTTCCAGCACAAATCCAGGTTTTCTCCCTCCCCCTCACCCCCCCACAAACCCACTCTCAAGCCGGGGTCCCTCTGGGCACTCACCGTTGTCAGGCTGATGGGGGCGGGGTGCTCGCGGTACAGGATGTAGTCGATGCGACGCCCTTCCCAGGGGCTCCCTGCTGCCGAGGGGTCGGGGCAGCCGTCCTGCAGGATGGGACAGGCCAGGTACTTCCGCCTGCCCTCCTCTTGCTCCAGCGTCCTGCGGGGTGCACGGGGGAGCCGTCAGCAGGGGGCCGAGTGGCAGGGGAGGAGGAGCGTGGCTCTGCGTAGGGGGCTAGTCACACCTGGGCTACAGGGGGCTGCATGGCAAGGGAGGGCCTTCCACAGGTTAGCCTTTACCCTGTCCCATTAGTGTCCCATTACCCTGTGTGGGGGTGGGGCAGAGCCTGCCTTGAACTAGGGCTGTAAGCCCCCCGGCCCCCCAGCGCTCTGGAACCTGCAGGTGCAGCCGTTACCTTTTCAGCTTCTCTGGGGTCGACACGGCCTCCTCGTAGATCTCCAGGTAGTTCAGCAGGGTGCCTGCAGGGACGTGAGCAGCACTTAGAGCCTCCCCTGCTCTGCCGCTCCCCCCACCCCAAAATCTTCCTTCACCCACAGGTACCTCAGCAGAGATCTGGGTGCGGGGAGGGAGCAGGGCTGGGACAGGAGGGGGCTCCGGGTCTGGAGGGGCACGGGCAGAGCTGGGGGGCAGGCCTCGGCTAGCAGGGCCCCTGGACCCCTGACCCCCGACGTCTCACCCGGGGGTTCCAAAGGCTGGGTCCCCCTGTGGGGATCTGGATCTAGATGTTTATCTGCAGCCCCAGATGGGGGCCCGGCTCCGCGGAACTGAGACAGAGAGGGCAGCAAGCTGCACTGGGCACTGGGCCAGCCAGACACGTACCTATGGCCCAGGGCTTGTCCTGCCTGGGCCCCACTCGGCATGGGTCTTGGTACTGCCGGAAGATGTTGTGGGTCTGCTCCAACTTATCCCCTGGAAAGATCCGGCAGAGTGAATGGGCACATCTGCACTCCCCCCTCCCCTCCCCCTCCTCCAGACCACCCTCCCCCATCCCCTCACTGCCCCCCGCACTCCTTGTGTGATGAAGCAGGAATTTTGTATAATATTTATATGATGCCGATGTGTGCCTCAGTTTCCCTCTACACTTTGCTGCTCCTGGAAGAGTGCAGGAGACTGGTGTGCCTGGATTCACTGCAGGGAGCCACGGAGCAAGACAGGATCACTGAGGCCTGACAAGCCAGCTCTGGAGTGTCGGAGGCCGTGGGCCTGCCGTGGGGAAGTGTGTGAACCCTTGGAGTGCGGCATTCTGGAGGGGTCACTTCCAAGGGATGCGTTACAGGCTGGGCACAGAGAAGACCCTGTGACTCCACAACACTTGGTCACCCCGCCAGGCTCCTTTCCTCCTCCGCAATCCCCATGGGTTCTCCCTCGGGCCAGACTCCACCTGAGGAGCAGTTGTCGAAGTTGAAGTCCCCGCAGAACACATCGAAGGCGACGACGTCCCCTTGCTGCGCGTGGGCGTCCTGGAACAGCTGCACCCAGGAGAGCCCCATGGTGAGCTGGTCAAAGCGGATCTGTGCATGGGCTGAGGAGAGAGGGCTCCGTTACTGGCTGCACCCCACATCCAATCCCTGCAGCACTCCCCCTCAGGGATCAAGAGCAATGGAGCCAGGAGCCCCAGGGCAGGAAGTGAGCACCCCCCACCCACCACTCACGGAGACCCTGCAGTCAGGGGAGCCTTGGCCCATGGCTGGAGGGTCGGCACTGGGACCTCAGCCCAGCCCAGGGGACAGGTGTCCCCCCCCTCGCTCGCAGGGGGCCCTGCAGGGGAGAGCTAGGGAGGCAAGCAGAGGGAGCTGGGGCAGCAGAGGACTGAGGGCCCAGGACTGGCACCACAGAGCACAGCACTGCCACCAAGCCCACTCCAGGGAGAGCTCTGTAGCTGAGTTGTTTCCAGGAGCAGAATGGGGAAGGGGGGGCCTGATTGTTCGTGTGACGCTCCGTACCTCAGGGGACACCCTGCGCCCCCATGTTAATCCTTATAATAGGATTGCATGGTATCCAGTGCAAAGTTTGGCGTGTTGGGTGGCTTCGGAGGCTCATGATGCACTGAGCAGTGTTGTTATAGTGATTTTATAGGTGGTAATTTCATGTACATAGTTACAAGGCTGAAAATGTGTCCTCATGGCTTAAAACAAGCCCAAGCAAAAACTCTCCAAGAGCAGAGGGGCCATTCACACCTCATGAGGGCATGTATGGGACAAACCCAGCCCAGCCTCACAGGGACAAAGGACACTGGCCTAGGCAGCAACAAAGGATCTGCTGGATTCTTGAGTGAGTTACCCCCCTTCCCTTGGTCAGTTTGGGACGGCGATGAGGTAATGCTCACCTGACTCTAACGGATGGGGGGCAAAGCCAAGAGGGAAGAAAGGACATGATAAAAGGAAGAGACATTTGCCAGGCTCTTCCTCTCTCTCCCACCTCCATCTACACACACCACATCAAACGACTGAAACGCTGATCAAAGGGGAGAGCCTGGCTGAAGGGCAACCAGCCAGCCTGTTGTGAGAAGCATCTAAGTTTGTAAGAGCATTGAAAGTGTTAAGATCAGCTTAGAATGTGTTTTGCTTTTATTTAATTTGACCAAATCTGACTTCTTATGTTTTGACTTATACTCACTTAAAATTTATCTTTTGTAGTTAATAAATTTGTCTGTTTGTTCTACCTGAAGCAGTGTGTTTGGTTTGAAGTGTGTCAGAGACTCCCCTTGGGATAATAAGCCTGGTACATATCAATTGCTTTGTTAAATTGACGAACTCATATAAGCTTGCAGCGCCCATTGGGCATAACCAGACACTGCAAGACGGAGGTTCCAAGGGTTGTGTCTGGGACCGGAGATATTGGTTAGTGTCGTTCGGTTGCACAATCCAAGCGGTTTACATGCCAGAGGCTGTGCGTGAACAGCCTGGGAATGGAGGTTCTCAAAGCGAAGCAGGGTAAGGCTGGTTTCCAGAGTCAAGGATTGGAGTGACCTAGCAGATCACCGGTCCAGATAACACCAGGGGAATGTCACTGTCCGGATGGGCTGTTTTCTCCCTCTCCAGCCCCCATGGGCTACAGCCCCAACTCACCTCCATAACACGTACTGTAACCAGCTGGAGCGTGCAGGTGGGTGCAGTTCAGATAGCCCACTATCCTCTGCCCTTGGGCTTCCCCCAGCTGCACCTAGCAGGTGCACATGGAAATGTTGCCAGTTACAAGCTGGAAGGCCACTGATGGGGACGGGGCACAGCACAGGCCCCATCATGGGGAGGGGTGGGGGTGCAGGCGTTTGGCCAGGGCGACGGTCAGAGCCGTGGGGAAGGAGGGTCAGTTTCACCTCGTCAGTGCAGGGCATGGCTGGGACCTGGGAGGAGATGACCCCCACGTGGTTCATGGGCCCACATGTCTGTCACCCCACGGATGCCCAGGACTCAACCCTTATTGTCTGGCTGGGGTCCCACTGCCAAGGGCTCTCACTGCTCTCCTGGCCGGGCTGTTCCTGAAGCACCTGCTCCCCCCAGGACCTGTCCCTGCCTGGGCTGCAGACACCCACTCCCCGGCCGGGGCTCCCGGAGCTCTCAAGCTCCGCAGACACTGCCTGAGGGACACCTCCCCACACAGGCTGAACAAGAGCATCGGGGGGCCCTGCTCCTGCCACCCACTGCTGGAAGCAGCAGCCCACAGCCCCCTGTCTGGGGATTCTGGGATTTGAGGCAGATGAAGGCAGCTGGTGCTTCTGGGACAGCTGGGAACCAGCTGCTTGCTCCTTCTTGTGGATGGGGCTAGGCTGATGGTGTGGGGCATCGTCCCTCATCTTCCCTTGGGTTGCAGGAGGCCCCAGGGTAACCAATCCCCTGCACGCAGGGGTCACCAGTTGAATGGTGCACGTGTGCACACGGGGGCTCAGACTCAGGTCCTCCCTACAGCTGGAGGCCGGGACACACGGGGAAAAGGGAGAGGGCCCAGGGTCACTTGGGGAGTCCAGGGCAGACCCGGGAGGAGACCCCAGGAGTCCTCACTTCCAGTCCCCTGCTGTAATCCGCTCCGCCACCCAGGCCCACCTCTGCCCACATAGGCCCAGCGCCCCTGCAGGGAGCGGTGGCTCATACGCGGATGCAGCATTGCCCTGAGCAGGGCAGGGAGGGAATGCCCCACGCCGCCCTGCAGCGACCCCGTCAGGCTGGCCGGGGAGAGGCCACGCCAGGCCCAGGAGGGTAGAGGGCCCTGGGCTCCCCGCAGCTGGGGCAGCTCCTCACCTGCACGGAGAGCAGCCCCTTGGCGGACAGCGCGTCCTCACGGATACCGTTGGGGTAGCAGTGGTACTGGGCGGCCAGCACGGGGTAGTGGCTGGCCAGGAAGAGCCCGCTGTTTAAGACCTTGAGAGTACAACACCCATTCAGCCCGTAGGTGCCCACGTCGTACACAATGTGCTCGTAGAAGGGGCTCAGCAGCTGGCAGAGGCGGGCGCCTGCTTGCTGGTCGAACACCTCCTGCAGGCAAAGGAAGTCCACGTCTGGTGGGAAGGATGCCGAGATCTCCCCAGGCCCAGCCCCTTCCTCCCTGTCGAACTGGCTGCTCCTGGGGCTGGCCAAGCTGGCACTGGCCTCCCCCTGCGTGAGGCGCTGGCCGATGCGGGCCACGCGCTGCTTCATCTGTCCCAGGTTGCTGTTCTTGGCCAGGCCGTCGGGCAGGAGGCACACGTTGGCGCTGACGAAGCTGAAGGCCTTGCCCGTGCCCGGCAGCTCCCACGGCTCTGGGTGGCGCGAGGGCGCGGTGTGTTTGTAGGCGAAGGGCCTGCGGGCAGCCTGCAGCGGCAGCCACAGCAGCAGGCCCAGGAGGGCGACTGGCATGGAGAGGAGAAGGAGCAGCAGCAGCAAGGGGCCGGTGACCAGTGCCCGCAGGGGGCAGGGCCGGCACCGGTTCTGCTGCTGCTCCGCCGTGGTCTCTCTGAGGTCGAGGAGGCAGTCAGTGGCCCAGTAGCTGGGGAAGAGCAAGTACTGTCCCAGGCTGTACAGGCCGCTCAGGAACCGGTTCGTGAACGGAGACTCCCGCAGGACCATGCTGCACGGCACCAGGGGCCGGGGAGCCCGGGCGTTACTGCTCCACCCGGGGGCTTCCCGGGGGCTCCGGTCACACCTCGCCACGCCCCGGGGGTCCCAATGCCCGGCCCGGGGGTCCTGCAGGGCGGGAGGAGCGGCTGATCCCGGCTGGCTTCGCGTCCCGGGAGGTGCTGAAGGGAGAGAACGGGCAGGAAGGTTTCAGACAAGTCACGTCGCACTCGCTGGCTGTGAGACTGTCTCATTAGCAGACTAGCTCCCTCTCACACGCATTCCTAAGCTCCTCACACTCATTTTGAGTAAATATAGAAAGATTTAAAATATTTTTGAAGGAGACAGTGTTTGTAGGTTGGTCACAAAACATGTTGCATGGATGGGTGGCACATGAACCGCTGGCTCAGGGAGGCTAGTCCCCGGCTTGGCCCATCCCTTCTGCCCGAGTGTGGTGTTTAGATGTTGCTTATAATTATTAGAATTGGGAGCACTGGCTGTTGGGAGTCTGAAAGGACAGGAAACAGGAAGGAGGGGGGAGGAATTGAAGAGGCTGAGGGAGAGCTACTGAGGGTGCAGCAGATTGGAAAAGAGGTTTCCACTTTAAAAATAAAGTCCTGTTGAAGTTTGTTAGTACCTTGCCTGGCTACTGCAACATTTTGGTGAGAAGAATGGATCTTCTGCCTCTGAACCCACCTGCATCCTTTCTACAAAGCCCAGGTGAGCCTCCAATTGCTTTTACTACCTGGATCCATATGTTTGAGACTTATCTGCTTGCAATTAGTGCTACAGAGATTTCTGAAGCAAGAAAGCATGCTCTGCTAATCCACTGCCTTGGAGCAGAAGGGCAGCGTATATTTTACACTTTTTCCCTTGCAGACGATAAATAGGAGACTGCACTCACTGCAATAAAGAACTTTTTTGTACCAAAAGTAAATGTAGTAGCTAATTGCTACAGATTTTGCCAGCATGAGCAGAAACCAGGGGAGACTATAATGCAGTATATTGCTTCCCTGAGGAGTCTGATTGTAACTTGTGACTTTGGGAATACAGCAGATGAGATGATTAGAGACCAGCTCATTGAGAAAACAACCATGCTTCGTGTAAGAGAACGTTTACTTCTAGAACCACAACTTACACTAGAAAAAGCAATAACCATTGCTACCCAGATTGAGTCAGCTACAGCTGAAGCCAAAATAATGATCATGGATACAGGAGGCACAGTCCAGTCTGTGACTCCTTTGCAGAAAAGTTCACTATCACTGCAGACAAACAATTACAAGAGGAAAACTAATGAAAAACCACCAAATCAGCAAATTCAAAATACAGTAAAAGCATGCTTTTGCTGTGGATCCCCACAACACCTTGCAAGCTACACAGGATGTCCGGCAAAAGTAGCTCAGTGCAATCATTGCAAAAAGATTGGACATTTTGCTAAAGTATGTCGCAGCAGCCAGTTCAATCAACAGGTGCATGCTGTTACGATACCAGATGTTACTGTGCTGAGCATGGACAAAATCAGTCCTGCACATATTCCAGAACAAATAAAGTGCATGGTAAACATTTCCGCCATACCCTCAGGCAAACCACACTCTATTCAGCTAATGTTGGACACTGGCTCAGCAGTATCTATACTACCTGATTCCATCTATCTGCATTACTTTAGAGATGTGCCTCTCACTGAACTCAAGCTTCACTTGGTGTGCTATTTGAAAAACCATATTCCAGTACGTGGCTGCCTGCCAGCAATAGTTACTTTTGGTGATTGCTGTGTAACTGCAGAGTTCTACATTGTCCACAAAGGCACTCCTATCCTTGGCAGAGATTTACTGGCTGCTTTAAATCTCAGGGTAGTTAATGGACGAATTGATCTTCCTCAGCAAAGCACTCTTGCGGTACACACACCAGTTTCAGCTAGGACCCAACACCAAGTTGAGGAGAAACTCGGCTGTGCTTTTGGGTTTCTGCATAAAGTTAAAATGCAGAATAATGTGATGCCTGTATGACAAAAGTTACGGCGCTTACCATTTTCAGTCAGGGAAGCTGTTTCAGAGGAACTTAGAAAACTTGTTCAAGAGAACATTACTGAAGAGAGTAATTCCTCAGAATGGGTTTCACCTGTCGTAGTGACGCAGAAGAAGGGTGGAGGCATTTGCCTTTGTGTGGACTTAAGGGAGCCAAATAAAGCTATTGTGATTGACAGCCATCCTCTTCCGCACACAGAAGAAGTATTTGCAGAACTCCATGGAGCAAAGATGTTTTCTACTCTTGATTTGCAGAGCACATACCACCAGCTTATGTTGCATGAAGATAGCAGAGACCTCACAGCATTTATTACGCATGAGGGACTATTCCATTTTAAACGTGTTCCATACTGTCTCACATCTGCCCCAAGTGCCTTCCAAACAATGATGTCATTGATTTTGAAGAATCAACATGGAGTTCAGTGCTATTTGGATGATATTATCATGTTTGGAAATACTTTGGAGGAACATGACAATAACCTGCAGTCTGTAAACTGGATCAGCAAAGCAGGCCTCCAGCTCAATAGGTCCAAATGCAAATTTAGACAAACTGAACTCTCCTTTCTGGGGCATAAAATTTCACAGGCTGGACTAAAACCTGATCCAGATCATATCCTGGCAATTTCAAGTGCTCCTCCTCCAACAGATTTGCAAACCTTACATTCCTTCTTGGGTCTTACCTCCTGGTATGCAAAATTCATTCCCAATTATGCTTCTGTCATTGAACCATTATGAGAATTACTACAGGGAAGTTCAACCTTAGTGTGGACAATGGATGCACAAGGTAGTTTCGAAATGGTGAAAGACTTTATTGTACATAGTCCAGTACTTGCACTGTTCAGTCCTGCATTGCCCACAATTGTAACTACTGATGCTTCTGATTATGGACTTGGGGCTGTCCTCACACAACTTCATGAGGACAACACAGAGAGGACTGTTGCGTTTGCTTCAAGGACACTAAGTAATGCTGAGAGAAAATATTCTACAGTCGAAAAAGAAGCACTTGCTTGTGCCTGGGCTACTGAAAAATGGAGAACTTACCTGTGGGGCCGCACGTTCAAGTTGCGCACAGACCACAGCCCTTTGACGACGTTGCTCACCACGAAAGGACTGGGCAGAGCAGGATACCGTATTGCTCGAGGGTCTGCAGGACTACTCTCTTTCAGTTATGAACTGGAATATAAGCCTGGAAACCAAAACGTGGTCACCGATTGCCTTTCTCACCTGCCTTTGCTTTCACCAGATGGTCCACCAGAGGATGAGGATGTCGTGGTTGCGCTTATTACAAGCACTCTCACTGCAGTTACAAGAGAACAATTTCAAGCTGCTTGTTCAGCGTGTCCAATTCAACAGAAACTACGGGAATTTCTGACAAAGAGATGGCCCGGTCACCCTAAAAACCTTGACCCAGTTTTGCTGCCTTATTTTAGAGTTCGGGACGAACTTTCTTTGCTTGATGGCTGTGTGCTACGAGGTACACACCAGCTCCTTATGCCAGAAGAATTACAGTCAGAACTCATACACCTGGCACACAATACTCATCAAGGAATTGTCTGAACCAAACAACAACTACGGGATCTGTATTGGTGGCCAGGGATCGACTCTCAAACTGAAGCACTCATAAAATCCTGTGTCACTTGCCAAATGCATGATAAGACAGCAGTGACATGTACCCCTCCATTACAGCCTTTTCCTCTTCCTGAATCTGCATGGGAAAAAGTGGTGATTGACATTGTAGGACCCTTTGATACGGCTCCAGGTGACTGCCGTTATGCCATCACCTTAATAGACTATTTCAGTAAATGCCCTGAGGTAGCGTTTACATCGCAAATCTCTTCCACTACAGTAATTAAGTTCCTCTCCTCAGTTTTTAGCCGGGAAGGTAACCCAAAAGAACTGATTTCAGATAATGGTAGTCAATTTACTTCCCTGGAGTTTGAAACTTTTCTAGCACAGAGGAACATTTTACACAGAAAGTCATCCCTATACTACCCTCAAGCCAATGGGGAAATCGAACGGTTTAACAGAAGTTTGAAAGAGAGTTTGCAAATGGTTAAACTGGAAGGGCGATTGTGTATAACCTTCACTACTGATTTCTTACAAGCATACCGGGCTAAACAACATGCCACAACGCAAAGATCACCCGCAGAGTTACTGCATGGGAAACAGATGAATACTAAACTGAACATTGCGGGATTGTTAAAGGCACGACCTGAGGCCCCAACCGAGGATGATGTGAGAAAAACAGTTGAACAGAACCAAGCGAAGTATAAGCCTTTCACAGATAAGCAGTGGGGTGCTAAGGAACCAAAGTTTGAGTTTGGTTCCTTCGTTAGAATACGAAAACCTGGAATTTTATGCAAAGGGGACCATAAATTCACAGCTCCTCTTAAAATCATAGAGAAGAAGGGACCTTACACCTATCGACTTTCTGATGGGCGGGTATGGAATGCTTCTTCTCTGGCACCTGCCTATGCACCAAGAGGAGATTATGCCGACACCCAGTCTGCACTGGATGACTTCACCGTAGTATCAACACAACAAGACTTTGCACTGGAATCGGGGCTTGAAAGATGGCCTGTCAGACCCAGACCACCACCTGTCTGGACTAGAGACTATGTTATGTAGTATCTACAGGGTTTTCAGTGTAATAATTCTGTTAACAGTATAGTGCCTTGTTTTCTACTTGTTCCTGTGGTTAGAACAACAATGTTTATTGTAATTGGAAGAGTTTCTTAAGAGAGGAGGGAATGTGGTGTTTAGATGTTGCTTGTAATTATTAGAATTGGGAACACTGGCTGTTGGGAGTCTGAAAGGACAGGAGACAGGAAGGACGGGGGAGGAGTTGAAGAGGCTGAGGGAGAGCTACTGAGGGTGCAGCAGCAGCTTGGAAAAGAGGTTTCCACTTTAAAAAACACAGTCCTGTTGAAGTTTGTTAGTACCTGGCTACTACAACACCAAGGTGCCACCCCCTTCCTCCACCAACGCCACCTCCCCACCCCCGCCCCCGCCCTGGGCCGCCTGAGTGCCTCCAGCCCCGCAGCACTGGGTGGTTGGGTGGCACGGCGCCCAGGCCCCCCAGCCCCGCAGCACTGGGTGGTTGGGTGGCACGGCGCCCAGGCCCCCCAGCCCCGCAGCACTGGGTGGTGCGAGCACCAGCTCCAGCCGCCCGGAGTCCCTGGCTGCAGACCGGCCCCCCCAGCCCCAGCCCGAGCCCCACCACAGGGGAAGAGCACAGAGCGCCGATGGGAAGCAGAAGGGGTCTGGGAGCAGAGTGTGAGCAGGGCCACGCAGGGCTGTTTGGGGAGACTCAGCGTCCCCCGGCTTGTGATACCCGCTGCCCATGATTGCATGGAAGTTGGAAGAGCAAGGGGGGACATTAGTCCTTTTGCAAAACAAAAGTTCTTTTGCGCAGCCAGAGCATTCCCAGCAATGGGACTCTGGGAAGACCACTAGGGCTTTTGACACTGCTAAGATATGTCCACACAACATGCAGGAGAAGAGAGTGTTCAGTCTTGTTTGAAAGAAGAAGACACCATTCAGCCCAACTGTTGGACTGGCTGGGGCACTGTCCTCTATTGTCCAAGTGAAGCTGGCCAATCCTGAGCCATGTTTCAAGTCTGAGCCACCAAAAGAAGTTATAAAAACAACAAAGGGGCCACAGGGCAATATAATAAAGCACATGAATAAAATGTGAAAACAAATTAGATATTAAAAGAAATGTGGAATCTGAATCCTTTATCTATGGTTTATTAGCTTCAAATTAATTAAATTCAATGTCATTATTTTTACATTCATTTAATGTATTGTTTAGTTGTGTTTCATTTTAATTATTTAATTTTAGGGCTGTCAAGCGATTAAAAAAATTAATGGTGGTTAATCATCAATTAATCGCACTGTTAATAATAGAATACCATTTATTTAAATATTTTCGGGTGTTTTCTACATTTTCAAATATATTTAAGTGTTTCATATGCAATATTAAGTAGTGTATATTTTAAAACAAACTATTAAATGCTCGTTGGATTAAAAACCTGAACTATTGGATGTCGTCAAGGACCAAAGATAAGAGTCCCTGTCTTAAGCAATGACCTAATACGCTGTGACCCTATGCCACATATTCTTCATAGAGATATGCTTATGATATGAATATGGCATAACTAAGATATGTTTTATGCAAGATGGGTCATGTGAGGTGTCATTGGAAAGGTTATGATTTACTGAATGGTCAGTTTAGATGAGAATGGTCAGTTTAGATGAGCTATTACCAGCAGGAGAGTGAGTTTGTGTGTGTATGGGGGTGGGGGGGATGTGAGAAAACCTTGATCTATGCAGGAAATAGCCCGACTTGATTATGTAAAGAGTTGTCACTTTGGATGGGCTAGCACCAGCAGGAGAGTGAATTTGTGGGGGGGGGTGGAGGGTGAGAAAACCTGGATTTGTGCTGGAAATGGCCCACCTGTTGATCACTTTAGATAAGCTATTACCAGCAGGACAGTGGGGTGGGAGGAGGTATTGTTTCATGATTTCTGTGTGTATATAAAGTCTGCTGCAGTTTCCATGGTAAACATCTGATGAAGTGAGCTGTAGCTCACGAAAGCTCATGCTCAAATAAATTGGTTAGTCTCTAAGGTGCCACAAGTACTCCTTTTCGATTTACTGAATGTGATTGTCCAATTTGTATGCATGTGTGTATCTGAAGGTAGGAATATTGACTATGTAATAATTACAATTGTGTTTTCACTTGAGGAATGCCCACCACACAGTATGCAATCAGCCTGAATGGGCCATTAGGAAAGACAATAAGACTTTAAAGATACTAATTTCCCTCCTTCCTGAGAAGTTTCCTGGGACACTGCTTTGACACGGCAAGGTAAAGTGATCATGTCATCTGGTACAGGATATCTTGAAATGCTGGTACTTTTCCAGGGAAGGGGGTGGGTTAAACTAGGAGACAAAGCATTCCTGCCATATGCAAATCCTATTTAAGGCTGGGGAGTGAGTTAATCTGGGCTCTTCGCCACTGCCTCCCTGCCCAAGAAGGAAGACTGCTGAACATACCTGAAGAAATAAAGGAACTAACCTGGGGGAGGCAGGCAAGAGAGGTCGGCCTGTAAAAGGAATCCCTAGAGATTTAAGCTGCAAGCAGTGCAGTTTCCCTTCAAGAAACCCGGCAACCAGCTTGAAACATTAAGGGTGAGAAATTATTATTTGTAGCCAGTATTCCTTAGTGTACTAAGCTTCATTTGCGTGTTTTGTTTTATTTGCTCAGTAATCTGCCTTGATCTGTTTGCTATTCCTAATAATCACTTAAAAAATTTACCTTTTGTAGTTAATACACTTGGTTTTTTTAATTCTAAACCCAGTTTGTGCAATTCATAACGGGGGGCAGGGGGAAGCTGTGTATATCTCCCTCCACATTGAGGGAGGGGGGCTCAATAGGGCTGTATAGAGATCACTATACAAAGTAAGACAATTTAATTTTGGGTTTACACTCCAGAGGGTGTGTGCACCAGAGTGCTGGGCAGTTCCCCAAGCTGAGCCTTCCCATACAGAGCTGATTGCAGACTGTGTGTGATTCTACAGCTGGGTGTGTCCCTAGCTGGGTGTGTGCTGGAGGGGGCTTAAGAGCCACACTGGGTCAGACCAAAGGTCCATCTAGCCCAGGATCCTGTTGTTGGGATATATCTATATTTATAGATATATCTTCCAACATTCCCCCCCTTGATACATGATTAATGCCATTAATTATTGTATCACTTTATAATTTTGCAGGCAATTCAATTTCATATATCACTTGCTCCAAAACTTCTTGTGGCTTGCTTATTCAGCAGTATGAACATAGCATAATAAAGGTTAACACAATCATTAATGCAAATAATATGACAATAGGATGTAGTGTTCAATTTAGCAGAGCTGCGACACTGGGAGACCATCCTTTAAAAACATCATACCAGTGAGATATTTCCAATTCTTCTTTCCCCAGTTTTAATATTTGACCATTGTGGATCTAAGTGTTTATTCCCCCCTCCCCCCGCTAAGCAGGCTTCGATACATCTTTTGCACGTTGCTTGATTTTTTCGCTTTCATCCATCAGTTTTTCCCACTGTTCCCAACGTATCCCCATGTCAAAGGGCCAGTCCACATCTTTTCATTCCCAAACAATTTCCTTTTTTTAAAAATAGAGGACCTCGGTAAGTAATTCCATTCATAATGACCTCTGTTACATTACGTTTACCTGACTCAATTGGGCCTTTTTCTGTCATACTTCCCCAAAATACATGTTTTTCAGTGGTTACCACCCAGATATACCCATTGCCTAAATCAAACACTCTTGTGCCATTAAAGGCTAAATATTGCATGGTACATTGTCCGCTTGAATGGTTCAAATGACATCCCTCTAGGGACCAAGTTAGTTGTGGGCACACCCATTTGCTTCGTCCCCACTCTCCATAATGTTTCATTCATTCTACTAATTTATAATCCCCTTCTTCTTGAATCAAGGGTGTCCCACTTATTTCTATTTGCCAGAACTCTCCAGGAATAACTTTTGGCAACCCCCAGGCCATTGCTGCCTTTCGTTGCTTCCCTGTGTTGTGTAACATCATTCCGCCTTTCCACTCTCCCCTCAGAGTAGTTTGATCCCAATTAAACTCCATATATTTCTTCCATCCTGTAATTCGTTGATTCCATATATGAGGGTTTTTGAACCATTCCAAAGGCCATTGCCCATTACTTAACAGGGTAAGGCTGGTAGGCAGGACCCCATCCATCACGACTCTGGATGGCCGCCAACCACTGGCAACTTATCATCCCAATCTTTGCCAGTTTCTTGCACTGCTTTGCGTAAAGCTTGTTTAATAGTTTGATGAATCCATTCCACTGTCCCTGAGGATTGAGGATGATAGGGAATATGTAGTTGTTGTTTTATTCCTAAGGCTTTTAATAAACTTTTAATTACTCCTCCTACAAAATATGGCCCATTATCTGAATCAATTACTTTTGGAGTTCCACATCTACTGAACACTACTTCCCACAACTTTTTGGCAGTGGTCTCCGCAGTATGTTTTCTGGTGGGAATTGCCTCCACCCTCCCAGAAAAGGAGTCTACTATCACTAATGAATACTGATTCCCACTTTGGGTCTTAGGCAATTTATCAATATAATCAACCTGTATTCTACTCCATGGCCCCACAATTCTTTGGTGCAACAAGGGTCCTGAATTCGGTGGTCTGTTCCCAGCTGCTGCACACCTTATGCAATTTTTAACAAAGTTTTCTTTGTCCTCTTGCACCTTAGGCCATATTCCAATTTGTTTTACTTTAAAGAGAGTATTCTCTATTCCTTGGTGGGCCACAGAGTGACACAGGTTAATAAGCTCTTCTCTTTGAAGTTTCAGAGTAACAGCCGTGTTAGTCTGTATTCGCAAAAAGAAAAGGAGGACTTGTGGCACCTTAGAGACTAACCAATTTATTTGAGCATGAGCTTTCGTGAGCTACATCCGATGAAGTGAGCTGTAGCTCACGAAAGCTCATGCTCAAATAAATTGGTTAGTCTCTAAGGTGCCACAAGTCCTCCTGTTCTTCTTTGAAGTTTGTCAGGTACCCACTTTACCTCTCTTGTTTTCTTATTCACTGCATAGCCACCTTGTATATTTCAGTTTCCCCATCTTTCCTCAGGTTTAACCTCCTGTTTTATGGCTTGAGCTCTAGTAACTACCATAACTCCCTTTGCTGATAATTTTGTTAAAGAATCCGCTTTAACATTCCAATATTTATCATTCCCTTCTCGCTTTTGATGACCTTTAATATGTCTTACTCTTAATTTTCCTGGGTGTTTTTTCAACCAATCATAGATAGATTTCCAATCCCCCTTTTGGACAAATTTTTTTCCCTCAGCTGTTTCCCAATTATTCTTTTTCCAAATCCCAATCCGGTATAACAGTCCTTGTACCACAAAGTCTGAATCCATATAGACATAAAGACAGCCTGCTACATTATTCTTCTGTTTAAGCAGATCACTAAGAGCTCTGACCTCTGCTCCCTGAGCTGAAGTCATACTCCTAGAACCAGAAATAGTTTCCCCATCAATTTGTACAGCCGCATATCCCATATATTTCGTAGAGTTCTCACGGTATGAATGACCACTTGTAAACCAAACCTCTTTTTCTCTGAGGCTTAACACTTCATCTGCTGGGCACAGGTGCTGACTCCATGGGTGCTCAGGGGCTGGAGCACCCACGGGGAAAAATTGGTGGGTGCTCTGCACCCATGGGCAGCCAAGCTCCCCGCCCCGCCCCCCCCCTCAGCTCACTTCCACCTCCACCTCCTCCCCTGAGCATGCCACGTCCTCGCTTCTCCTCCCAGGCTTGCTGCCACGAAACAGCTGTTTCACAGCTTAACCAACTGTGGGAGGGATGGGGGAGGAGCGGGAACACGGCGCACTCAAGGGAAGAGGCGGGGAAGAAGCGGGGCTAGGGCGGAGATTTGGGGAAGGGGTCCAATAGGAGCAGGGAGGGGGTGGAGTTGGGGCGGAGCCTTTGGGGAAGGGGTTGGAATGGGGGTGGGGCAGAAGTGGAGTCGGGACGCGGGGCACGAGCACCCACCAGTGCCAGGAGAAGTTGGCACCTATGCTACCGGGGTTGCTTCTTCAACTAACTTCAATTCGGTTTCTGGAAGTGGGCATTCATGCTCCTCTCCTTCCATCAGGAGGGCATATGGTAACATGCTTGCTTGCTTGTTATTCTCATAAGTAACATCTCTGCTAGTTAACATCAAGGTCCATTGGGCCATCCTGGTATTTGTTACGCCTTCCCCTGCAGTTTTCCTGGTAAAATATACTTCAGGGGAGAGCGAGGTGTTTGTATGATAATGGCGGCTGGGCCAGCAGTCAAAGCAAAAGTTTCAGTGGCCCACACAGCAGCTAAACATTCTCCTTCACAGATCCCAAACTGCTGCTCCATAGGGGCTAATCTTCTAGACTCGTATGCTACCGGGATTAATTTTCTGTCCATTTCCTGCATCAGTATCACTGCTAGACTCTGTTAGGTTGCTGCCAACTTAATCACAAACAGCTTGTTTATCTCTGGGAATGTCAATCCTGGAGCTTGCATCAAGGCTTGTTTTAAATTACAAAAAGCTTTTTCTTGTTCAGGCCCCCACTCCCATTCTACTTTCTTTTTTAGTAAACGCCACAAGGATCCAGTTATAATGACAAAATTCCAGGTGTGTTTCCTTAAATAGTTAAACCCTCCTAACATCACCCTCAACGCATGAGAATCCTCTGGCCTTGGTAAATTCATTAATGATTTCACCTTTTGTTGACCTACCTGAATTCCTTGCTCCTC
The DNA here is from genome assembly GCF_965140285.1 of Lepidochelys kempii. NCBI lineage: Eukaryota > Metazoa > Chordata > Testudines > Cheloniidae > Lepidochelys > Lepidochelys kempii. The sequence goes on along the minus strand of NC_136381.1, from coordinate 1,330,078 downwards.
TAGGGTCATAGAATCATAGAATCTCAGGGTTGGAAGAGAACTCAGGAGGTTCCAGCCCCCAAATAGTTCTCACTCCTCTGCACTGATTGGGCTTTCTCTTTATTAGCCTTGAAACCCGTTTCCTGGATGAGTCTCTAGACTTTTTTAGTCCGCTCAGTCACCTCCTCTTCAGCGTCCCCCAACACTAATATGTCATCTACCTACGAGGTGACATTCTCCCGATCCTCTTTGGACAATTGATCCAGCATTCACCCCACTTGCTGGTGTGCAATAGCCGGAGAGTGATGTTGTCCCTGGTGAATTCTTTTAAATAAGTTCTGTTGTCCCTTAAATGTAAATGCAAAGCGGGCCCAAGAATCGGCATGCAATGGGATGGTGAAAAAACAATTTGCCAAATCTCTGACAGAGAACCATTCAGGGACCCCCCTGTGTTCTTGCCATTACTTGAGGTAGATCTGCTACTACTGAGGCCATGGGGGGGGGTCGCTTTATTAATTTGTCTAAAATCCACTGTCAATCTCCAATCTCCTGAAGCTTTTAATACGGGCCAAATTGGGCTCTTGTATGCGGAATTCCCCTTTTCAATCACTCCCTGTTCTCGTGATTCAATTATTTTCTCAATTCCCGCCTCTGCTTGCACAGGATATTTATATTGTCTCTGTGGTGGCACTTCATCCCCCACGATTTTAACACACGCTTTGATTTTACCACATTCTGCTTTATTCTTAATCCATACATCGGGAAACTCCTTTACCCACATCCTGATGATCTAGTATAATCTCCTCCACTGCTTCTACAGCACATATTCTTGGAATGTGCCCTGATGTCAGGACGCTCGCCATCCAGCCAGCCACACGCCACAGAACTCCATTCGTTAACTAAAACTAATCCAAAACTAACCCATTCCTCTTCAAAACAGGAGTCCCCAATATTACTGGCTCAGCCACCTGATCTATCTGAAGCATTTGTTCTTTACAACAAAAATCCCCCACTCTCTCTCTGGGTATAGCTACTTTGCCTGAATGACACATTTTTCCTGTCACTCCTTCCCCAATAAAGGAGGCTGCTGTAATAATCTCTGTCACATATCGAGTCAAATCACAACAAGAACAAATCATGTCAAACCAGCCTGAGAGCTTTCTTTGCAGGGCAACAAGCCTTGTGGATAGGTGGGAAGTGGTAGATGTGGTATATCTTGACTTTAGTGAGGCTTTTGATACTGTCTCGCAAGACCTTCTCAAACACAAACTAGGGAAATTCAACCTAGATGGAGCTACTATAAGGTGGGTGCATAACTGGTTGGAAAATCCTTCCCAGAGAGGAGTTATCAGTGGTTCACAGTAATGCTGGAAGGGCCTAACGAGTGGGGTCCCACAGGGATCGGTTCTGGGTCTGGGTCTGTTCCATATCTTCATCAATGATATCGATAATGGCATAGAGAGTACACTTATAAAGTTAGTGGACGATACCAAGCTGGGAGGGGTTGCAAGTGCTTTGGAAGATAGGATTAAAATTCAAAATGATCTGGGGCAAATTGGAGAAATGGTTTGAAGTAAATAGGATGAAATTCAATAAGGACAAATGCAAAGTAGTTCACTTAGGAAGGGGCAATCAGTTGCACACATACAAAATGGGAAATGACTGCCTAGGAAGGAGTGTTGTCAGACGCTACCGGTGTGGTGCTTTGTTCTGTTTAATGATACAGCTAAGGGTAGCCTAGAATTCCTCCTTACCTGTAAGGGGTTAAGAAGCTCAAATAACCTGGTTGTCACCTGAACAAAAGGACCAATGGGGAAAGAAGATACTTTCAAATCTTCAGGGTGGGTGGGGGAAGCTTTGTTTGTGCTCTGTGTTGTGTGTTCTCTGGGGAAGCAGAGAAGCATCAGGTCAGAAAACTCCTTCTCCTAAAATCATCCTAAAATGAGTCTCAATACTGCAAAAAGAGTAAATAAATAAGGCAAGGCATGTTAGATTATCTTTTGTTTTTAGCTTGTGAATTTTTCCTATGCTTAGAGGGAGGTTTATCCCTGTTTTTTATAACTTTAAAGTTTTGCCTAGAGGGGAATCCTCTGTGTTTTGAATCTGATTACCCTGTAATTACCTTCCACCCTGATTTTACAGAGGTGCTTCTTTTACTTTTTTTTTCTTTATAATAAAGTTCTGTTTTTTAAGAATCTGGTTTACCTATTTGGTTGGTAGATTATTCTCAAGCCTCCCCAGGAAAGAGGGTGAAGGGGTTGGGGGGATATTTTAGGGAACAGGAACTCCAAATGGTCCTTTTCCTGAATCTTTGTCTAACTCACTTGGTGGTGGCAGCAGTACCCATCCAAGGACATGAAAGGATTTGTGCCTTGGGGAAGTTTTTAACCTAAGCTGGTAGAAATAAGCTTACGGGGTCTTTCATGCAGGTCCCCCCATCTGTACCCTAGAGTTCAGAGTGGGGAGGGAACCTTGACAAATGTTGATAGCAGGCAGCTGCAAACGTGTGTTTGAATAACAAATAGAAAAACCCATAAAAAACAAAACAAAACTATGATTAATAAAAGAGAATTATTTTTGTTTGCAATTGCATTATTTGTTGAGGCAGAAATATATGTACATATATTTGTAACTGAAATCTTTTGAACTTTGCACAAAAAAATTGGTGTTAATAATACTATGATTATACCCCAACCATGATCTTAAAATAGTGTGATACCACATCTACATATATTTTTAAAGTTTTCAGATGACAAGTTTTCATAAAATTAACTTTTGTTGCAACAAAATAAAAATAATAAAAAGTAGTTACGTGACACACATACACATAACATACAACTGTGATGGAGCAGGGGCTGGGGCGGATTGACCTAGGGATGTCGCAGGGGAGTTTTACTGGGACTGTCTACATTGGGGATGGGGTAGCAGGGGCTGACTTCACTTGAGGGACGATACCTGAGCCTGTCACCTGAGCCAGGAGGGGGGTGGGGCCAGGTGACACCTTCTGCCCGGGAAATTAGACAAAGGCTGGAGGAGGAGCCGGGGGGTGGCTGGGGGAGACGGCTGGAGGGGGTTTCAGTTTGGAGCAGTCTGGGGAAACAGAGGCTGGGGTCTAAGCTCCCTGCCCCCAGAGGGACCTGACTGAGGGTCCTGTTTGCACCTACAAGCTCTGTCTGGACTGTGCTCCTGTCGTCTCTAATAAACCTTCTGTTCTACTGGCTGGCTGAGAGTCACGGGGAATCGCAGGAAGTGGGGGTGCAGGGTCCTGACTCCCGCACACTCCGTGACAACAACATACACGACACACAGGACTAACTTACAATGAAAAACAAATGGCTCCAGAATTCTATTTATAACTATATATAATAAGGCAAACAAAAATACAAAATAAACAAAAGGGTTAAACATTTAAATAGGGAAGTTATTACCTTGTTATTTAAAACTTTTAATAAAAAATGATAACATTCATATAATTATTTGCAAAATTTGTTGTATTAATTTAGTAACTCAAGGCATTTTGCATTACTTTATATTTAACATTATTTTAAAATGTTGCTCTATGGAAATAAGAAAAGCTCATGTTTTAAATATTAGTGAGTGGTTAGAACTAGAAACAGAGTGTGCATTTTTGTTGCTTGGCAACCATATCTTCAAGAAAGTTAGGAATAATTTTAGTTGTTGTATTCCTGAAGGTTAAAATAATTAATTTACTGGATTTTTATAAAGTAAAGTTTTTCTTGTTTTCTTTTTGTTTCTTGTTTTGTTCTGTTTTTAATTGATTTATTTTTTGGAGGTTTCTATAAAAACGATAACTTTTAACTTTTAAAACAAAGAGAGAGCCAAAGTGAGGAGAGGTGGGGGGAGGGGGGAGAAGAGCAACCTAGGAAGGTAGCGAGACCTGAGCCAGGAGAGATCAACTCTGAAGGTACAGGCAGCAGCTGCATCCGAGAGTGCTAAAGGAGTTGGCGGCTGTGATTGCAGAGCCATTGGCCATTATCTTTGAAAACTCATGGCGAACCGGGGAAGTCCCGGATGACTGGAAAAAGGCTAATGTAGTGCCCATCTTTAAAAAAGGGAAGAAGGAGGATCCTGGGAACAACAGGCCAGTCAGCCTCACCTCAGTCCCTGGAAAAATCATGGAGCATGTCCTCAAGGAATCAATTCTGCAGCACTTACATGAGAGGAAAGTGATCAGGAACAGTCAGCATGGATTCACCAAGGGCAAGTCATGCCTGACTAATCTAATTGCCTTCTATGACGAGATAACTGTCTCTGTGGATGAAGGGAAAGCAGTGGACATGTTGTTCCTTGACTTTAGCAAAGCTTTTGACACAGTCTCCCACAGTATTCTTGCCAGCAAGTGAAAGAAGTATGGGCTGGATGAATGGACTATAAGGTGGGTAGAAAGCTGGCTAGATTGTCGGGCTCAACGGGTAGTGATCAATGGCTCCATGTCTAGTTGGCAGCCGGTATCAAGTGCAGTGCCCCAGGGGTCAGTCCTGGGGCCGGTTTTGTTCAATATCTTCATTAATGATCTGGAGGATGGTATGGATTGCACCCTCAACAAGTTTTCAGATGACACTAAACTGGGAGGTGAGGTAGATACGCTGGAGGGTAGGGATAGGATACAGAGGGACCTAGACAAATTGGAGGATTGGGCCAAAAGAAATCTGATGAGGTTCAACAAGGACAAGTGCAGAGTCCTGCACTTAGGATGGAAGAATCCAATGCACCACTACAGACTAGGGACCGAATGGCTCGGCAGCAGTTCGGCGGAAAAGGACCTAGGGGTTACAGTGGACGAGAAGCTGGATATGAGTCAACAGTGTGCCCTTGTTGCCAAGAAGGCCAATGGCATTTTGGGATGTATAAGCAGGGGCATTGCCCGCAGATCGAGGGATGTGATCGTTCCCCTCTATTTGACATTGGTGAGGCCTCATCTGGAGTACTGTGTCCAGTTTTGGGCCCCACACTACAAGAAAGATGTGGAAAAATTGGAAAGAGTCAGCGGAGGGCAACAAAAATGATTAGGGGACTGGAACACATGACTTATGAGGAGAGGCTGAGGGAACTGGGGATGTTTAATCTGCGGAAGAGAAGAATGAGGGGGGATTTGATAGCTGCATTCAACTACCTGAAAGGGGGTTCCAAAGAGGATGGCTCTAGACTATTCTCAGTGGTAGCAGATGACAGAAGAAGGAGTAATGGTCTCAAGTTGCAGTGGGGGAGGTTTAGGTTGGATATTCGGAAAAACATTTTCACCAGGAGGGTGGTGAAACACTGGAATGGGTTACCTAGGGAGGTGGTAGAATCTCCTTCCTTAGAAGTTTTTAAGGTCAGGCTTGACAAAGCCCTGGCTGGGATGATTTAGTTGGGGATTGGTCCTGCTTTGAGCAGGGGGTTGGACTAGATGACCTCCTGAGGTCCCTTCCAACCCTGATCTTCTATGATTCTATGACCAGTCTCTCCCCTGGAAATGGGTCCTGAGGCGTGGGGGACGGTAACTAGAGTAAGGTGGGATTCAAATGGGAGGCCTAGGACAACTCTCCATTGTGGGAGATAATGGCCCCAAAGATGCCCTATTGGATAGCGGGGCTGGTGTGAATATTGTAAATAGAACCGTAGGACTGGCAGGGACTCGAGAGGTTGTCTAGTCAGTCCCCTGCACTCGTGGCAGGACTAAGTATTCTCTAGCCCATCCCTGACACGGGTTTGTCCAACCTGCTCTTAAACATCCCCAAGGACGGAGACTCCACAACCTCCCTGGGCAATTTATTCCAGAGCTTATCCACCCTGACAGTTAGGAAGTTTTTCCTAATGTCCAACCTAAACCTCCCTTGCTGCAATTTAAGCCCATTGCTTCTTGTCCTAGCCTCACAGGTTAAGGAAAACAATTTTTCTCCCTCCTCCTTTTAACAACCTTTTATATACTTGAAAACTATGTCATGTCCCCCTCAGTCTTCTCTTCTGCAGCCTAAAGAATCCCCATTTTTTCAATCTTTCCTCATAGGTCATGTTTTCTAGACCTTTCATCATTTTTGTCGCTCTTCTCTGGACTTTCTCCAATTTGTCCACATCTTTTCTGAAATGTGGCGCCCAGAACTGGACACAATCCTCCAGTTGAGGCCTAATTAGCGTGGAGTAGAGCTGAAGAATTACTTCTCCTGTCATGCTTACAACACTCCTGCTAATACAGCCCAGTATGATGTTCGCTTTTTTTGCAATAGCGTTACACTGTTGACTCATATTTAGCTTGTGATCCACTATGACCCCCAGATCCCTTTCCGCAGTACTCCTTGTAGTAAGATGAGGCCCTGAAACATAAACCCTTGGTATCAGAGCCCCGGGATGAGGCCTGAGGCCTGAGCTAAAGTAATGGTCAAGACTTTGCTGACATAAAGCAAAGTTAAGCTGTGAGCCAGAGGCAGGCCCGGCTCACAGAAGCTGGCAAAGAAAGGGGTGATGCTGCAGAAAGATACATACCTGAAAGGTCCTGGACACTAGATATCAGAACATCCTGGTATGAACACATTCCCCAGAGATAACAAGGAACAGGCGACCCCTCCTAAAGACAGGGTCAGAAGGACAATATGATGGATGGGGTTGTTTTGTTCAAACCAACATGTACAAGGTGAGAGGCGGCACCTTGTTACGTAGAGGGGTTGTACCTTACTGCGTAGGGGGTTGTACCTTGTTACGTAGAGGGGCTGCACCTCAGTATGGCAGGAGTGATGGGTGGCGTGTTTGCACCTGTGTATAAGATGCATCCCTGGGGCGGTGTCTCTGTCCGGCCTAGGGGGCAGTGGAGTGTCCCGCCGCTGACTGAGCCGGTCCATTCTCAGGGAGCACATATGTTACTAGCAGAACAGTAGACATCTGATCCGGGGAGCTAGAGACTGTGTTTCGTTTGACAATAAACCGGGCCAGGTGCCTTCGTACCTTATCAGAGTCTGTGGTCATTGGGGCTTCTCTCGGGGTCTGCTGTGTCAGCCTTCTGCGCAGAGCCGGGGCAGCACACAGAGGGAACACGCACGCAGCCGACTGTTATCAACACTGGACAGAGCAGAGCACTGCACCGGTGGCGTCTGACAACATTGGTGACCCCAACCGCTGATCTGGTAAGTAAGCGAGCTGTCTGCTGTAGGAATCACACTCTAACACGACAGAAAACCATGAGCTAGGGAACCCCCTTAACCCCTCCCTGCAAATCCCCACAACGTTTAAAAAATATAATGGGGAAGAAACACGTAATGAAATTCGTAAGGTTAGGGCAGAGATTGTAGCCTTAAAATGTAAAATATTGCAAACTATAACCATGGCTGTTAAATGGTTAAAACAACATGCCACAAAATTGGTGGAGCAAGTAACAGTAACAAAGAAAGCTAAAAAAATCAAAAGAAGCTACACAGCCCTAGAATGCTCCCACCTCCCTCGCAGGGCGGCAAGCAGCCCAGAGACAACCGGCACAGGAACCGAATAAAACCTTGGAAACAGCTACAAGAAACCACCAAAAAATACGTGTCTCGTCCCCTGTTCTAAGTATTGGTGGTAAAGAGCAGGCTTCAGGTAGCTCCCCTGTGCCTGAGGAATGGGGACAGAAGTGGAAAAAGGTGACCCTAACAAAATTAAAAGATGAAACAGGGTCCACTAGTGCAACCACTACCTTATGGTAAAATCCAGGTTCTGGTGAAACCCAACCCGGGACCGAGACTGGTGCCTGGCAGAACGGGACTAGTAAGTGCACAGATGAAAAAAGTGGCACACAACACTTTCACTGAATTGGTAAATCAAATAAAGGAAAAAATGAAACAGTTCACAAAGCACATTAGAAAACAGACACTGCGACTCAATCGCAGGGGAGTGAATGAAAAAGAATTTAAAAGTAAAAATCCGAAATTCAGTAGGTTAATGTCTAGAATTGATGCATTAACACATGGAGTTGCCCAAAAACAGTCAATTGCAGCCAAAAAGGGCACTCCCGCCATCCGTCTGGCACGCACACAAACGCAACGGACACTGGGGAACAAATTCGGATTTTACAAGAGCATGTAACTATCCCCACACCCCTCTCAGAGCCAGGATAAAAACCAGGGGCGCGGTTCTCAACTGTGCAGGTTCCCGACGGCTTTGACCCACGGAACCACACGCCACACTCATACCTAAAAGTAGACCCTTCTTTCTCAAATATTTGTACATACCAGTTAAGATTTTTCCTTTAGATGCTTTCTCAGTTTGCTAAACTTGCTGCTGCTGCCTGTACCTTCAGAGTTGATCTCTCCTGGCTCAGGTCTCGCTACCTTCCTAGGTTGCTCCAGTCAGCTGGTGCAGAAGCGGATTGAAACGATCGGTTGCAACTGCTAACGGCAGTTAACAGTCCTGCAATTTCACATTTGAGTTCCTCCAGAACTCTTGGGTGAATCCCATCTGGTCCTGGTGACTTATTCCTGTTTAGATTAGTAATTCGTTCCACAATCTCCTTTAATGACACCTCAATCGGGGACAGTTCCTCAGATTTATCACCTAAAAGGAATGGTTCAGGTTTGGGAATCTCCCTCACACCCTCAGCCATGCAAAGATTCATTTACTTTCTCTGCAATTGCTTAATCTTCCCTGAGTGCTCCTTTAGCATCTCGATCGTCCAGTGGCCCCACTGGTTGTTTAGCAGGCTTCCTGCTTCTAATTTTCTTAAAATTTTCTGCTGTTACTCTTTGAGTCTTTGGCTAACTGTTCTTCGAATTCTTTTTCAGCCTTCCCAATTCTGTTTTTACACTTCACTTGCCAGAGTTTGTGTGCCTTTCTATTTTCCTCACTAGGATTTAACTTCCACTTTTTTACAGATGACTTTTTGCCTCTAACCACTTCCTTTATTTTGTTTTTTAGCCACGGTGGCACGTTTTTGTTTCTCTTACTGTGTTTTTTAATTTGGGGTATACATTTAAGATGAGCCTCCATTATGTTGTCTTTGAAAAGTTTCCATGCAGCTTGCAGGGATTTCACTTTGGGTGCTCTACCTTTTAATTTCTGTTTAACTAACCTCCCCATTTTTGCATAGTTCCCCTTTCTGAAATTAAATCCTACAATGTTGGGCCACTGTGGTGTTCCCCTCACCACAGGGATGTTAAATTTAATTATATTATGCTCACTATTACCAAGCGGGTCAGCTATATTCACCCCTTGGACCTGATCCTGTGCTCCACTGAGGACTGACTCAAGAATGGCCTCTCCTCTGGTGGGTTCCAGGACTGGCTGCTCCAAGAAGCAGTCATCTAAGGTGCGAAGAAACTTTATCTCTGCACCCTGTCCTGAGGTGACATGTACCCAGTCAACGTGGGGATAGTTGAAATCCCCCATTATTATTATGGAGCATTTTATTTTTATAGCCTCTTTAATCTCCCTGAGCATTTCACAGTCACTCTCACCAACCTGGTCAGGTGGTCGGTAATATATCCCTACTGCTATATTCTGATTATTCGAGCATGGAATTTCTATCCATAGAGGTTCTATGGCACAGTTTGATTCATTTACTATTTTTACTTCATTTGATTCTACGCTTTCTTTCACATATAGTGCCACTCCCCGACCTGAACGACCTGTTCTGTCCTTCTGAGACATTCTGTACCCTGGTGTTACTGTGCCCCATTGATTATCCTCGATCCACCAATCTGATTCCATGTCGCTCTTAAGAAAAGCCAACCCCGGGGATCTCTGCAAGCGGGACCCCGTCAGAGATTCAAAGTCATGAGACAGACTCCCAAAATCCTGAGATCCAGAAACCCTCCAGTCCGGTCTTTTCATCCAGCTTTCGCCTTTTCCACTCCTCTGTCAGCCAGGGGGAGAAGTTCAGTTGAAATGCCAACTGCTAATGCCCACCACCATGCCCCTCTCTCCCCCCGGCCTGCTGGCTCCTCCACTTACCCTCTCCCAGCCCGGAGCCCAGGGAACTGCTGGCTGTCTTCCAGCACTGGCCAGCCTTCCCCTCCCGCTTAGTCCTGTGATAAGAGTCAGGCTGGGACCCGCCGACCTCCCGACGCAGCACCGTGGCCCTGGCCACGGCCCTCAGGGCACCGGGTGGACGAGTCGCACACACGGCACAGAATGGTAACGTGCCTTGACGGCTCCCCTCAGTGCCAGCCCCACAGAACAGCTGCCGTGGGGCTGGGCTGGCCTTTGGCAAGAAGCAATGTTCCCTGACATCCGCTGCCCCCGGCCTGAGACTGGGCAGCACCTCCCCCTTTCTGCCCAGCCCCACTGGTCTGGGCCCCCCGTCCCTCTCCTCCCCTCCATCCTGCCCCCACTACTCTGGGCCCCTCCCGTCCCTCCCCCTGCCCTGCCCCACTGCTCCAGGCCCCCCACTGCTCTGGGCCCCCTACCCATCCCGCTCTGGACCCCCTGTCCGTCCCCATCCCCCATACTGCCCCCACTGCTCCAGATCTCCCTCCACTCCCCTCCTCTCCCCCCATCCTGCCATCACTGTTTCAAGGACCAAAGGTCCACCTAGCCAGCATCCTGTCTGCCGACAGCGGCCAATGCCAGGGGCCCCAGAGGGAATGAACAGAACAGGGAATCGTCAAGTGATCCATCCCATCGCCCATTCCCAGCTTCTGGAAAACAGAGGCTAGGGACACCATCCCTGTCCATCCTGGCTAACAGCCATTGATGGACGTATCCTCCAGGAACTTATCTAGTTCCTTCTTGAACCCTATGAGCGTCTTGGCCTTCACAACATCCGCTGGCAAACAATTCCACAGGTTGACTGTGTGTTGTGTGAAAAAATACTTCCTTTTGTGTGTGTTAACCCTGCTGCCTGTTACTTTTACTGGGTGACCCCTCACTCTTGTGTTATGTGAAAGGGTAAATCACACTTCCTTATTTACTTGCTCCACACCTGTCATGATTTTATAGACCTCTATCATATCCCCCCTTAGTCGTCGCTTTTCCATGCTGAAAAGTCCCACTCTTATTAATCTCTCCTCATATGGCAGCTGTTCCAGACCCCGAATAATTTTTGTTGCCCTTTTCTGAAACTTTTCCAATTCCAATAGATCTTTTTTGAAATGGGGTGGCTACATCCGCACGCAGTATTCAAGGTGTGGACGTACCATGGATTTATACAGAGGCAATAGGATATTTTCTGTCTTACTCTCTATCCCTTTCTTAATGATTCCCAACTTTCTGTTCGTTTTTTGGCTGCGGCTGCACAGTGAGTGGATGTTTTCAGAGAACTCTCCACAATGACTCCAAGATCTTTCTTGAGTGGTAACAGCTAATTTAGACCCCGTCATTGTATATGTATAGTTGGGATTATGTTTTCCAGTGTGCATTACTTTGCATTTATCAACATTGAATTTCATCTGCCATTTGGTTGCCCAGTCACCCAGTTTTGTGAGATCCTTTTGTAGCCCTTCATAGTTTGCTTTGGACTTAACTATCTTGAGTAGTTTTGTATCATCTTCAAATTTTGCCACCTCAGTGTTTACCCCTTTTTCCAGATCATTTATGAATATGCTGAATAGGACTGATCCCAGTACAGACCCCTGGGGGACACCACTATTTACCTCTCTCCATTCTGAAAACTGACCATTTATTTCCACCCTTTGTCTCCTGTCTTTTAACCAGCTGCTGATCCATGAGAGGACCTTCCCCCTTATCCCATGACTGCTTACTTTGCTTAAGAGCCTTTGGTGAGGGACATTGTCAAAGGCTTTCTCAAAGGCCAAGTACACTATATCCACTGGATCACCCTCGTCCACATGCTTGTTGACCTCCTCAAAGAATTCTAGTAGATTGGTGAGGCAGGATTTCCCTTTACAGAAGCCATGTTGACTCTTCCCCAACAAATCATGTTCATCTGTGTGTCTGATAATTCTGCTCTTTACTATAGTTTCAACCAATTTGTCCGGTACTGAAGTCAGGCTTACCAGCCTGTAATTGCTGGGATCGGTTCTGGAGACTTTTTTAAAAATTTGACATCTGCCACGGAGTCGCAGGCTGGGTGCTCTGGAGCTGCTCTGAATGAAGGCAGGCAGGACTCTGGGGCAGCATCTCCCCTCTGGGCACACTTTCATCAGGACAAGAAGCCTCCTCGGCTTCAGAGCTTCCTGGGTCTGACCTCAGAGCGTTCAGCTCCCTGTTCGCTCCATGAACTCCCTGCAGTGAGTCCCCCCGGATGGGACACCTGGGGAAGCCTTCCACTCCCCCAAAGCGCCCTGCTCCCTACTCTGCAGTCAGCAGTGACTCTTAGCCAGCGTGTAACACAGAAGTTTTATTAGTCACCAGGAGCAAAGTGTAGAACAGAGCTTGTTAGCACAGAAAGCAGGAACATTCAGCAAAGTCCCTCCTGGGATGGGGGATCCTGAGCCCCGAACCCTGGGCTCTCCCCTCTTCAGTCCCCCAGCCGATGACTGCCCAGCCTCCGACACACCCATTGCCCCTTCTCCATCCATTGTCTCTTTCCCGGGGAATCAGGTCATCTGGCCTCCACCTCTCTCCTTGTTCCAACTTGTTGCAGCTGGCTGGCTCCTGGTAGAGGGTCCTGGGCCATCAGTTGCCAGGTTACAGAGTGTCCAGTCATTATCTATGCGCAGGCAGCCAGCCACACCTGCCCACTAGGGTCTCTGCAAAAATCACACACCCTTGTCCCACCACCTAGGCATTTGTGTAATACACAGGGGAAAGGACAGTATTCATGCAAAACATAAAGGAAAAACCTCCCACTTTGTCACAACGTCACATTAGCTATTCTCCACTCGTCTGGTACGAGGCTGATTTAAACAAGAGGTTACATACCACAGTATGTAAAAGCATCTAAAAGCATGAATTAGACACAAATCCCTTATCGTAAATTAAAGAGCATTTAAAATGACAGTAGCGTACAGTTTAAATGATTCTAAGTGATGTGCTCTTCCCCGGGGAATCAGTCTGTGACAGATCATTGACACCAATTCTCAGAAATACTTTGTTTTAAGTAGGAAAATCACATTTCACACACACATCCCCCCCCCCCACACACACACTCTATGCTTCTGCCCTAGTTCAGGGGAACAAGCTTACACCATCTGTTGATTCCGGTGCTTTGGCTACTGTCACTGCTGCTTGTTTCTGCGACTCTTGCAGCCTGGCTAGCTCCTGCTCAGCATCGTCTCTCGCTGGGCTACCCTTGCAGCGTCGCTTCTTGCTTTTCCAGCAGCTCGTCTTGCTGGCTCCTGACTGTTTAACTGCTTGTTGATTGTCTGCCTTTTATACTGTCCTATTGGAACTTCCTTTTATAATGCTATTTTTAACCTCTACCGAGCATGCTCACGAAGACACTTGCCTTCATCTTGGTTAGCTGTGCAAGCCGTCCTGAGTTGGCTCCAGCCAGTTGGGCTGAGGCTGCTTGGCCTCTGGGTCACCCCTTCCTGCACAGACTCTGCATTAGCTCATGCGGGACTTGCTCTCTTGTGCTGGTTTCTTCCTTCAGAATGATTATTGCTTCTCCCCTGCGGCTCGTGCTCCAGGCCTTTCACTACGGGCCATGCCTCATCGTGTGTCATTTGTACTACGGAGCGTGCTCAGCCCAGAGAGCTCCCCTGCTACGTCCCATGGTACGGGACGCACCATTTCTCCATAGTGAAGTGACTCCTGATTAGTCAAAAGGGAAACTGGAGACACTAAATGGAGTCGGGAACTTCTCCCCTCTCCACCATTCCTGTCCTGCCTTCCCCTGCTCCATCCTGTCCTGCCCCGACACACCGGATTCCTCTGCAGCCCCTAAATCTGGTGCCTACTCTCCCAGCCCCCTTTCCCAGGGTCTCTGCTGCTCCTCACAGCCCCGTGCCCTCTCCAGCCCCCAATCCATGGAGTGGCACCATTTTGCCCGTGATGGTGGCTTCAGCCTTACTGCACACGGTGGGAGGAGGCAGCTATCTTTGTTAAGGGCACCTCCCTTCCCCTTGCCAAGGGAGCACAGGGAAATGGCATCCACCTTGCCGGTGTCAGCCCCATGGACAGCAATGGGAGAGGGCGGCCATTCTGGATAAGGAAAAAGTCACCAGTTGTTTTCATGAGACTGGTAAAAAATCCCAAAATTGCAAGAACCGCAATGTTTGTTGTGGGGACAGTTTGACCATGTGCTTGATTGGTGGTTTGAAAAGTGTGACTTGGGAGCGCTTTGTTCCAGGTGAGCCTTGCGTGGGCCTGACTGCATAAAAAAGCCAGTCAGCTGTGAACCAGCAGAGCAGAGACCAGCAGAGCGGCTAACAGAGGGAGTTTCCCTGGGGAGAGCCCACTGAGGCTTACATCTGGCCGGCTTCTCAGTGTAATTACTACAACTCCTGAGGCAGCTCGTAGAAGAAAGGTAATATGGATGGGGGGTTTTCAGCTGTTGTGACCTGCACTGGATGTGCCATGTTTGTCTTTCTTCCACAGGACAGAAGCGACTTTGTCTGTACGAAGTGCAAGCTGGTCTCCATATTGGAAGAGAAGGTTCAAGGTCTGGAACAACAGGTATCGACCCTGCGTTGCATAAGAGAAACTGAAGATTTTCTGGACAGACGTCAGGATATGCTTCTACGGGCACAATGTTCTGAAGATTCAGAGCAGGCTGCGCAGCGGGGACAGGAGGATGGTGACGAAGTTTGGCAGCATGTGACCTCCAGAAGAAGAAAGGGGAGTGTCCATGTACCAGCAGGGCAGATATAGGTAAGCAACCGTTTTTATGTTCTCTCCACAGGTACGAATGCGGAGAGTGGCCCAGATGATACATCTGAGGGAAGGGAGCAGAAGGAGACTCCACCGATTGGAAGGCATGAGATCCACTGTCCTAGGGATGGGGGTTCCACGACCACCGCTCCCAAGAGAAGGAGGCGGGTGGTGGTGGTCGGAGACTCTCTCCTCAGAGGGACTGAGTCATCTATCTGCCGCCCCGACCAGGAAAACCGAGAAGTCTGCTCCTTGCCAGGAGCTAGGATTCACGATGTGACAGAGAGACTGCCAAGACTCATCAAGCCCTCGGATCGCTACCCCTTCCTGCTTCTCCATGAGGGCACCAATGATACTGCCAAGAATGACCTTGAGTGGATCACTGCAGACTACGTGGCTCTGGGAAGGAGGATAAAGGAGTTTGAGGCACAAGTGGTGTTCTCGTCCATCCTCCCCGTGGAAGGAAAAGGCCGGGGCAGGGACCGTCGAATTGTGGAAGTCAACGAATGGCTACGCAGGTGGTGTTGGAGAGAAGGCTTTGGATTCTTTGACCATGGGATGGTGTTACATGAAGGAGTGCTAGGCAGAGACGGGCTCCACCTAACGAAGAGAGGGAAGAGCATCTTTGTGAGCAGGCTGGCTAACCTAGTGAGGGGGGCTTTAAACTAGGTTCACTGGGGGAAGGAGACAAAAGCCCTGAGGTAGGTGGGGAAGCGGGATACCGGGAGGAAGCACAGGCAGGAACGTCTGTGAGGGGAGGGCTCCTACTGAAGCACTTACATGAGAGGAAAGTGATCAGGAACAGTCAGCATGGATTCACCAAGGAAAGGTCATGCCTGACTAATCTAATCGCCTTCTATGATGAGATTACTGGTTCTGTGGATGAAGGGAAAGCAGTGGATGTATTGTATCTTGACTTTAGCAAAGCTTTTGACACGGTCTCCCACAGTATTCTTGTCAGCAAGTTAAAGAAGTACGGGCTGGATGAACGCACTATAAGGTGGGTAGAAAGTTGGCTAGATTGTCGGGCTCAACGGTTAGTGATCAATGGCTCCATGTCTAGTTGGCAGCCGGTGTCAAGTGGAGTGCCCCAGGAGTCGGTCCTGGGGCCGGCTTTGTTCAATATCTTCATAAATGATCAGGAGGATGGTGTGGATTGCACTCTCAGCAAATTTGCGGATGATACTAAACTGGGAGGAGTGGTAGATACGCTGGAGGGCAGGGATAGGATACAGAGGGACCTAGACAAATTGGAGGATTGGGCCAAAATAAATCTGATGAGGTTCAATAAGGATAAGTGCAGGGTCCTGCACTTAGGACGGAAGAACCCAATGCACAGCTACAGACTAGGGACCGAATGGCTAGGCAGCAGTTCTGCAGAAAAGGACCTAGGGGTGACAGTGGACGAGAAGCTGGATAGGAGTCAGCAGTGTGCCCTTGTTGCCAAGAAGGCCAATGGCATTTTGGGATGTATAAGTAGGGGCATAGCGAGCAGATCGAGGGACGTGATCGTCCCCCTCTATTCGACATTGGTGAGGCCTCATCTGGAGTACTGTGTCCAGTTTTGGGCCCCACACTACAAGAAGGATGTGGATAAATTGGAAAGAGTCCAGCGAAGGGCAACAAAAATGATTAGGGGTCTGGAACACATGACTTATGAGGAGAGGCTGAGGGAACTGGGATTGTTTAGTCTGCAGAAGAGAAGAATGAGGGGGGATTTGATAGCTGCTTTCAACTACCTGAGAGGTGGTTCCAGAGAGGATGGTTCTAGACTATTCTCAGTGGTGGAAGAGGACAGAACAAGGAGTAATGGTCTCAAGTTGCAGTGGGGGAGGTTTAAGTTGGATATTAGGAAAAACTTTTTCACTAAGAGGGTGGTGAAACACTGGAATGCGTTACCTAGGGAGGTGGTGGAATCTCCTTCCTTAGAAGTTTTTAAGGTCAGGCTTGACAAAGCCCTGGCTGGGATGATTTAATTGGGGATGGGTCCTGCTTTTGAGCAGGGGGTTGGACTAGATGACTTTCTGGGGTCCCTTCCAACCCTGATATTCTATGATTCTATGATTCTATGATTCATACTGAGAATGAGGGGCGATCAGCGGGTTATCTCAAGTGCCTATATACAAATGCAAGAAGCCTGGGAAACAAGCAGGGATAACTGGAAGTCCTGGCACAGTCAGGGAATTATGATGTGATTGGAATAACAGAGACTTGGTGGGATAACTCACATGACTGGAGCACTGTCATGGATGGATATAAACTGTTCAGGAAGAACAGGCAGGGCAGAAAAGAGGGTTGGAAGGGGGGAGTTGCACTGTATGTAAGGGAGCAGTATGACTGCTCAGAGCTCCGGTATGAAACTGCAGAAAAACCTGAGAGTCTCTGGATTAAGTTTAGAAGCGTGAGGAACAAGGGTGATGTTGTGGTGGGAGTCTGCTATAGACCACCACACCAGGGGGTTGAGGTGGATGAGGCTTTCTTCCGGCAACTCACGGAAGTTACTAGATCACAGGCCCTGGTTCTCATGGGAGACTTCAATCACCCGGATATCTGCTGGGAGAGCAATACAGCGGTGCACAGACAATCCAGGAAGTTTTTGGAAAGTGTAGGGGACAATTTCCTGGTGCAATTGCTGGAGGAACCAACTAGGGGCGGAGCTCTTCTTGACCTGCTGCTCACAAACCGGGAAGAATTAGTAGGAGAAGCAAAAGCGGATGGGAAGGTGGGAGGCAGTGACCATGAGATGGTCGAGTTTGGGATCCTAACACAAGGAAGAAAGGAGAGCAGCAGAATACGGACCCTGGACTTCAGAAAAGCAGATTTTGACTCCCTCCGGGAACTGATGGGCAGGATCCCCTGGGAGAATAACATGAAGGGGAAGGAAGTCCAGGAGAGCTGGCTGCATTTTAAAGAATCCTTACTGAGGTTACAGGGACAAACCATCCCAATGTGTGGAAAGAATAGTAAATATGGCAGGTGACCAGCTTGGATTAACAGTGAAATCCTTGCTGATCTTAAACACAAAAAAAGCAGCTTACAAGAAGTGGAAGATTGGACAAATGACCAGGGAAGAGTATAAAAATATTGCTCGGTCATGCAGGAGTGAAATCAGGAAGGCCAAATCACACCTGGAGTTGCAGCTAGCAAGAGATGTTAAAAGTAACAAGAAGGGTTTCTTCAGGTATGTTGGCAATAAGAAGAAAGCCAAGGAAAGCGTGGGCCCCTTACTGAATGAGGGAGGCAACCTAGTGACAGAGGATATGGAAAAAGCTAATGTTCTCAATGCTTTTTTTGCCTCTGTCTTCATGAACAAGGTCAGCTCCCAGACTACTGCACTGGGCAGCACAGCATGGGGAGGAGGTGACCAGCCCTCTGTGGAGAAAGAAGTGGTTCGGGACTATTTAGAAAAGCTGGATGAGCACAAGTCCATGGGGCCGGATGCGTTGCATCCGAGAGTGCTAAAGGAGTTGGCAGATGTGATTGCAGAGCCATTGGCCATTATCTTTGAAAACTCATGGCGATCTGGGGAAGTCCCGGATGACTGGAAAAAGGCTAATGTAGTGCCCATCTTTAAAAAAGGGAGGAAGGAGGATCCTGGGAACTACAGGCCAGTCAGCCTCACCTCAGTCCCTGGAAAAATCATGGAGCAGGTCCTCAAGGAATCAATTCTAAAGCACTTCAAGGAGAGGAAAGTGATCAGGAACAGTCAGCATGGATTCACCAAGGGCAAGTCATGCCTGACTAATCTAATTGCCTTCTATGACAAGATAACTGGCTCTGTGGATGAGGGGAAAGCAGTGGATGTGTTGTTCCTTGACTTTAGCAAAGCTTTTGACACGATCTCCCCCAGTATTCTTGTCAGCAAGTTAAGGAAGTATGGGCTGGATGAATGGACTATAAGGTGGTAGAAAGCTGGCTAGATTGTCGGGCTCAACGGGTAGTGATCAATGGCTCCATGTCTAGTTGGCAGTCGGTATCAAGTGGAGTGCCCCAAGGGTCGGTCCTGGGGCCGGTTTTGTTCAATATCTTCATTAATGATCTGGAGGATGGTATGGATTGCACCCTCAGCAAGTTTGCAGATGACACTAAACTGGGAGGAGTGGTAGATACGCTGGAGGGTAGGGATAGGATACAGAGGGACCTAGACAAATTAGAGGATTGGGCCAAAAGAAATCTGATGAAGTTCAACAAGGACAAGTGCAGAGTCCTGCACTTAGGATAGAAGAATCCCATGCACCGCTACAGACTAGGGACCGAATGGCTCGGCAGCAGTTCTGCAGAGAAGGACCTAGGGGTTACAGTGGACGAGAAGTTGGATACGAGTCAACAGTGTGCCCTTGTTGCCAAGAAGGCCAATGGCATTTTGGGATGTATAAGTAGGGGCATTGCCAGCAGACTGAGGGACGTGATCGTTTCCCTCTATTCGACATTGGTGAGGCCTCATCTGGAGTACTGTGTCCAGTTTTGGGCCCCACACTACAAGAAGGATGTGAAAAAATTGTAAAGAGTCCAGTGGAGGGCAACAAAAATGATTAGGGGTCTGGAACACATGACTTATGAGGAGAGGCTGAGGGAACTGGGATTGTTTAGTCTGCGGAAGAGAAGAATGAGGGGGGATTTGATAGCTGCTTTCAACTACCTGAAAGGGGGTTCCAGAGAGGATGGCTCTAGACTGTTCTCAGTGGTAGCAGAGGACAGGACAAGGAGTAATGGTCTCAAGTTGCAGTGGGGGAGGTTTAGATTGGATATTAGGAAAAACTTTTTCACTAAGAGGGTGGTGAAACACTGGAATGCGTTGCCTAGGGAGGTGGTGGAATTTCCTTCCTTAGTGGCTTTTAAGGCCTGGCTTGACAAAGCTCTGGCTGGGATGATTTAACTGGGGATTGATCCTGCTTTGAGCAGGGGGTTGGACTAGATGACCTCCTGAGGTCCCTTCCAACCCTGATATTCTATGATTCTATGAAACCACGAGAGTTGGCAGCATGGCCCGTCATGCTGACCGGCAGCGTCCCGTGGGTCTTTGTTCCTTCGTCGGTTTGTCTGTGTGTCTCCAGTGGGCTCTTGTCATACCCGCTTGGCAGCGCTTTGCGCAGGGCTTGTCTCTTTGTTCTGATTGGACAGCTCCTAGCACAGTGGGGGCTGGGCTGGGGCTGGGGCTTCTAGGGTGATGGTAATGCAGCTAATATATCATCATTGTCACCCCACACATCGCTAATTGAAGAGAGGGTGAAGAGGTGATTTAATCATGGGCTCCAAGTTCAGATCCTCCAAGGTATTTAGGCTCCTAGCTGCCTTTGAAATTCACAGGAGTTAGGAGTCAAAATCCCTTTCTGCCTCTGGGCCTCAGTGTCTCCTGTGCGTGAAGATTTCTGCAAGCCAAGGGTAGCAGAACCCAGCAGGAAAAGGCAGAACAAGACCCAGAGGGTGGGAGCTGAAGTCAAAGAAGTTCACAGTGGAAAATAAGGAGCAGGAGGCCTGGGCTGGATGGTGGGATCACTGGCTGCATGGTGCAGGGGGCAGGCTGGGTTTCCAGAATGGTCCCTTCTGGCCTTCATCTATGGCATCTTTTGCCCGACCACAGTTCCCGAGAGCCAACTCCTCAGGCCCAGCGGCCACAGGTGCACTCAGTCGCGGCCCTTGCTGCTTGCACAAGCTCTTGGCAGAGCCCCATTACCTGGGATTTTATGTTGCCACGTTTAATATGCGAGTGGGAACAGAGGCGCCCCCAGGGAATGCTGTCAGCTCTTTGATGTGTTCCACACCCCTAGAGGAAAGTGAAAATCCCTTGGACATGGTACAAGAGGTCTCTGGCCCAAATTCATGCTGCTCCCAGATGCAATGCTGCAATACACCAGGTGTCTACATGGAAACACAGGTCTGGGTGGGTTTGGGAGCTTTCCAGCTTCTTCTCTTCCAAACCCATCCCCTCTTGCCTAGCCCAGTTACTCAAATGCACCCCCCTGCTCTGGAGTGTAAACCCAAAATTATACCATCTTGCACTGCACAGAGAACTGTACAGAGAACTGTACAGTGTAAGCTCATGAAATTCACCCCCCCCCTCAATGCGGAGTGGAATATACAACAGCTTTCTGCCCCAAGTATGATTTCCACATTGGTTTTACACAAAACAAAAACAAGTTTATTAACTACAAAAGATAGGTTTAAGTGATTATAAGTGATAGCAAACAGATCAAAGCAAATAACCTTAGTAAATAAACAAAACTGCAAACTGAAATTACCACACTAGATAGGTAGCATATGAATTAACAAATCCTCACCTCCCCCGTCCCCATATGGTCCTGTACTGCCACTCAGCCATCCCCCTCCCCTGTGCCCATGTGTCCCAGCACCCCCACTCCCATTCAGCCCCTTCCCCAGTCTGCCCCTGCAACTAGCCCATCTGAACAGCCCATCTGGCAGCTGGTATCTAGCGGAGTGCCCCAGGGATCAGTCCTGGGGTGGTTTTGTTCAACATCTTCATTAATGATCTGGATGATGGGATGAATTGCACCCTCAGCAAGTTCAAAATGGCACTAAAATGGGGGGAAAGGTAGATATGCTGGAGGTCCAGAGTGACCTAGGCAAATTGGAGGATTGGGCCAAAAGAAATCTGATGATGTTCAACAAGGACAAGTGCAGAGTCCTGCACTTAGGACAGAAGAATCCCATTCACCGCTACAGACTAGGGACTGACTGGCTAAGCAGCAGTTCCGCAGAAAAGGACCTGGGGATTACAGTGGATGAGAAGCTGGATATGAGTCAGCAGTGTGCCCTTGTTGCCAAGAAGGCCAATGGCATTTTGGGATGTATATGTAGGGGCATTGCCAGCAGATCGAGGAAAGTGATTGTCCTCCTCTGTTCGGCACTGGTGAGGCCACACCTGGAGTATTGTGTCCAGTTTTGGTCCCCCCACTCAGAAGGGATGTGGACAAATTGGAGAGAGTCCAGCGGAGGGCAACAAAAATGATTATGGGGCTGGGGCACATGTCTTACGAGAAGAGGCTGAGGGAACTGGGATTGTTTAGTCTGCAGACGAGAAGAATGAGGGGGGATTTGATAGCTGCTTTCAACTACCTGAAAGGGGGTTCCAAAGAGGATGGAGCTCGGCTGTTCTCAGTGGTAGCAGATGACAGAACAAGGAGTAATGGTCTCAAGTTGCAGTGGGGGAGGTCTAGGTTGGATATTAGGAAACACTATTTCACTCGGAGGGTGGTGAAGCACTGGAATGGGTTCCCTAGGGAGGTGGTGGAATCTCCTTCCTTAGAGGTTTTTAAGGCCCGGCTTGACAAAGCCCTGGCTGGGATGATTTAGTTGGGGTTGGTCCTGCTTTGAGCAGGGGGTTGGACTAGATGACCTCCTGAGGTCCCTTCCAACCCTGATATTCTATGATTCTATGAACCCCAGTCTGTGACACCCCGCCCCCCACCCCCAGCAGCCCCATGTGCCCCGAGATCCCATGCCTCCAGACCTGGCCCCACGGGCAGCATACTGAGCAGAAGGCAGCTTCTTTCTATTCCACATCCACAGCTGAGGCTGCTCCCATCCCCTGAGGCTGCTCCCGTCCCAGACAGCTGCTCTATTCTGGTGCCACAGTGCCCCCTGGTGGGCAAAAGGCATAAATGTAGCACCTTTCTGGAGGAAAAAAAACTCTGCACGGCCCATGAATTCTGCGTGTGTGCACTGATGCAGAGTCCAAATACCCAGTAAGCCGGGTCTGGATGAGCTTGCCTCTGACACATCGTGATAAGATGGAGGAAGGACTTCAGGAGCAGCCCATGTTTGGGGAGACATGCCTACACCACCTAGGTGCATAGCAGGTGGTGCTGGTTTGCCAGCCTGATCCGTTTGGGCTGGTTTTGTGTGATAATCACTCTGATATCAAGTGCCGGGGTAATGCAGTGTTGGGCTCCTTACCGTATAGTGATGGGACTGGCTCTCCCTGGCGCCCCCACATGCCACCCGCTAGTGAATTATTCTGCATGCAACAGAGCCCTGTGGGACAAAGTGGGAATTTTCTGTAACATTTGATGATGCGTGTGTGTGCCTCAGTTTCCCCTATATTTCACAGGTTACGTGGTGGGGGAGGGAGAGAGGACTGTTTGCTCTCAGGGCAGACTAAGAGACATGGCTATGACTGTTGCCTGGTTGTCTGAGCTGGGGTGCACCATTGAAAAGGACTGGCCCAGCTGACCCCATATCAATGGAGAACCCAAGAAGACAATGGCAAAGCCAATCACCGGGACATTGACCTCTGGCACCCAAGGTGCGGGGTGGGGAGGGGTTTCCCCACCTCTCTGCAAGGAGGCTGAGCAAAGACCCCCCAGCTCGAGAACAAAGGACTGTGAGGAGTGAGGTGAGGGGGTAGGTGTTGGCTGCTGGAAGAAGCCTGGGGTCACCTGGGAACTGCCCAAGGAGGTCAGACGGACAGAGCTGGAACAACGGGGCTCTTACAGCTGGGCTCTGGGCTCCGGGCTGACCCCACCGGTCGGGGCTTTAACCCGCGTTTCCCTGGGCCACCCTGAGCACATCCCGTGCTGTGAGCAGCTAGCTAACAACCCGGCTGTGACCGCGCGGAGAGTGTCCCTGCGAACGCCGGGCGAGGGGCACTAGCCCCTGCTGTGTGGCCGGGTCTCCCCAGGGGTCTGGCCCAGTTGGACTCGCTGGGCAGAGCTGAGGGTGTGGGGCAGGAGGGCTGGAGCCCCCGGGGTTCAGCTGAGGAGGCCAAGAGGCCGCGTGGCTGCCCATGAGACGGGAGAGAGGCCCTGGGGGTCTGGCCCACTGAGGGGTTCCTCTCAGACCGTTCCCTAGCCGGGGCCTAGCACTGATCCCGGGGCTCCGTGACAGCCTGTCAAACTCTATGGCCCCCCTGTGCCCTCTGTCAGCTGGCACCAGGAGTTTCCTGGGTCACACACCTCAGCACTCTTCCACCTCCCTGCACCCCAACCTCCTCCTGTCCCCTCACAGGGCCCTGCCCAGCCCCCAAGCCATGGAGCACAGCCTTCTTCCCTGCGGGCCGCCTGGTGCCATCCTTGTTGAAAACACTGGAAGCGGGCAGCAGCCATCTTTACTCTGGGCAGCTTCTCTTCCACAGGCAGGGACTGTCCTTAAATGAGCCCTTGGGAGCTGGCTTCAGCCCCATTTGGAGCCTTGGAAGAGGGCTGCCAATTTGAAAAAGGGAAAATTTGGTGAGTTTGCTGCCTATCACCATAGCAATGAGCACAGGTGTGCAGGGCCCTCCTTCATCCCAAGATGGGGAGGGGGGGTAAGGCCTTGGCCTGTCCCTGATCCTGTACTGCCCTTCCCACCCCCATGTCTATACACAACCCCTCCGCTAGACTGCCTCAACTCCCCTCAGATGCTGTCATGGATCCATGGGCCTGGTGCTCTCGCACGGCTCTGTCACGGCCCCTGGGAGGACCCCTTCAGTGAGTCGGCCCCCTGAGGGTCACACTCTGTCACTGGGGTCAGCCCCCCGGCTTCATCGCTTCCTGGGACTGATGCAGGTCACGCCATGAGCTCCCTGCAGTGAGTCCACCTGGATTGGACCCCACAGGGAGACTTGTATCCCCAAGGAATCAATACACACCTGGCTTCCAGACTCTGGAGTGACTCTCAGCCCCTGGGGTAGCAGCAGGGGGTTATTAGGTGTCTGGAACAAAGCATTGGGAGTCCTTAGTTAACAAGTACTCCTTTTCTTTTTGCGAATACAGACTAACACGGCTGTTACTCTGAAACCTGTTAGTTAACATGGAGAATGGAAAGGTTTCAGAGTAACAGCCGTGTTAGTCTGTATTCGCAAAAAGAAAAGGAGGACTTGTGGCACCTTAGAGACTAACCAATTTATTAGAGCATAAGCTTTCGTGAGCTACAGCTCACTTCCTCAGATGCATATCGTGGAAACTGCAGCAGGCTTTATATATACACAGAGAATATGAAACAATACCTCCTCCCACCCCACTGTCCTGCTGGTAATAGCTTATCTAAAGTGATCATCAGGTGGGCCATTTCCAGCACAAATCCAGGTTTTCTCACCCCCCCACACAAATTCACTCTCCTGCTGGTGATAGCCCATCCAAAGTGACAACTCTTTACACAATGTGCATGACAATCAAGTTGGGCTATTTCCTGCACAAATCCAGGTTTTCTCACATCCCCCCCACCCCCATACACACACAAACTCACTCTCCTGCTGGTAATAGCTCATCTAAACTGACCATTCTCCAGGTTTAAATCCAAGTTAAACCAGAACATCTGGGGGGGGGGGGTAGGAAAAAACAAGAGGAAACAGGCTACCTTGCATAATGACTTAGCCACTCCAAGTCTCTATTTAAGCCTAAATTAATAGTATCCAATTTGCAAATGAATTCCAATTCAGCAGTTTCTCGCTGGAGTCTGGATTTGAAGTTTTTTTGTTTTAAGATAGCGACCTTCATGTCTGTGATTGCGTGACCAGAGAGATTGAAGTGTTCTCCGACTGGTTTATGAATGTTATAATTCTTGACATCTGATTTGTGTCCATTTATTCTTTTACGTAGAGACTGTCCAGTTTGACCAATGTACATGGCAGAGGGGCATTGCTGGCACATGATGGCATAGATCACATTGGTGGATGTGCAGGTGAACGAGCCTCTGATAGTGTGGCCGATGTTATTAGGCCCTGGAGAATGGAAAGTTACAGCAAAGTCCTGCTGGGTCAGTCCAGAGCTCTCTCCCCACTGTGTATTCCCAGTCCAAGAGCATCTCCTGCCTCTAGCAGCCCACACTTAACAACCCCACCTGGCCCCTCCCCAGTTCTTTGTCCTCCAGCTGGTCACACTGGGCTGACTTCCTAAGGCACATGGGTCATCCAGAGTTATTTGTTGCTAGGTGTCAAATATCCAGGCAATTAGAGTGGTCATTGGCACACCTGGGTCTCTGCAAAGAGTAAATCACCTCTTCCCCCACCTAGCTAATCATGCACCGCCTAGGGGAAACTGAGGCACACACACTACTCATATCAAACATTGTGAAAGATTCCCACTTCATCATACATGCCAGATGCTGCTGTCCCAGACCCCTCACCCCCATCCCTGACACATACACCCAGCTTCCCCCAGCCTCAATGACCCCCTTCACTGTACCCCCTGCCTGCAGGGCCCAGTGACAGTGTGGGTCAGCACCCAGATAGCCGGGGATAGAGACTCAGCACAGAGGGCTGAGGGCACTGAGGGAGCTGCAGCCCATGCCCTGCGGGTCTTGAGGCCCTGGGAAAGGGCAGGCTGGCCCGTAGACTGGCTCTTGGGGCAGGGGCTGTCGTTGTCACCCGTGAGTGCAGTGCCTGGCCCAACAGGGCTGAGCAGGGACTCTCACGTCTGCTTGAGACACAGACAGAGTGAAATAGGTCTAGCACCCCTGCATCTGACCCTATGCCTGATCCTTCACCGATGGGGCTGTGTGGGGTTCCTGCGAAAAGTGAAAACTCACTGGTTGTCACAGCAGCTGTGGGATGTTTACACTGGAAAACTGTAGGGTTACGTGACACACAAACCGGGCTCCACATCTCCAGGAGGTGAAACGTCACTCGGGGTGGGGTGGTCTCGGGCTGGCTCAGTCGACGCTGAGAACAGCAGAGATCTGTCAACCCGGCCCTGTGGTTACAGCCTGACCAGATGCAGGCGTGAGCAGTGCCAGAGAGAAACGGAGCCCAAGGAAGAACTTGGAACGGGGCCCATTTGGACTGAGCTCAACTTGATGAAACTCCCTGCTCATGAAAAGAGACCAAAGCCTGGGTGATGCTGTTTACAACTGACTAGTTACAGTAACACAGGCACCATTGTTTCTAGGGGCATTAAATCTTGTACACAGTGTGTCGTGTATGGTCTCAGTAGAACAGTTACAATCGGTCAAGTATGATTATCCTCGTTAAATCCATGTACCATCATTATACCGGCAGTTTTGCATATTGGCGATGTATCTGCATCTCAGACCTGTGTTGTGGGCCTAGGTGACACCCCCAGGTGGCTTGACACCAGGGCTAGCCAGCTGTGTGTTGCTGGCCCATTAAGGATACTCCACTCTCACCACGGCCGGCCGTTGAAGAAACTCATCCCGCCCAGCAGGGCTTCCTCAGACAGCAAGGAGCCAACGGCCACCCCCTGTGATTCAGAAAAAGGTGGGGGCAAGTGATCTGCTCATGTGACCCTGGACTCCATCTTGGACAAGTAACCCTCCAGGCCCATGGCAGAGGATCGAAAGGACCCTGAGGCATCTGCACTGGGCACTCAGTGTAGCAAGGTGGGGTGTGTCAATTGCTGGCCTGCCGAGGGAAGAGCAGCCAGTAGCTTTGAGACAACACCCCACAGTGGGCACAGACAAGAGCCCTGACACTGCACAGGTGGTGGGGATTCACCCCGCACACCTTGGCTAAACCGGAACGGGTCACATCCCTACACCGCAGCTAAACAATCACACACCGGCCAAAGGGAAGAGGCAACCGGGGAGCAGCTCCCAGCTCCTCTGCAGGGGCAGCAGTTTGCATAAGAACCGCAGGCTGACCAGGGCCTGCACTGGCCACAGGGGAGAAATGGGGCAGTGGGCACACCAGAATAAAACTGCCCTCCACAGCAGCATGCCCTGGGGAGGGCGGGTGAATGTGTATGTGTGTTCAAATGGCAACCGGCAAGAGTCGTGTGTGGCTATGTCTTTCAGACTAGCCGGTGCCCTTGGGGTACAGGGTGCCTCTGGGAAGGCATGCTGGGCGTACATGGTAGCTGGGGCTGGCCCTGCCCGGCCTGCGGCCACAGAGGGCTGGTCTTGGGCACGGCTAGGAGACGAGGGTTGGAGAGCGGTGGTATAAAGGTCATTGGCTCTTGTGCTGTGTTGGTCTCAAATGAAGCTCTGGGGCATCAGGCCTTTTGCTGAATGTTTAATGGGCTCGCTGCGGCACACGGGCAGGCCAGCCTCGGCTCACCAGATGAACATGGGCTTGCCATCGTCCTTGGCCAGCTGGGCAAGGCACTCGAGCAGTATGAGGGTGTTGCTCCGGATGGGGTCGGGCACCGTCTCTGTCACCACCCTGCGCAGGAAGTCCACGTTGTTGTAGGAGCCGCTCTCTGAGGCGGCCAGCTCTGGCCGCTCCCGCAGAATGCCATAGGTGTTCACGATGTACTCGGTGAAACTGGGATGCATGCGGGCGTCATACCCCACCGTCTTCAGGCGGTTCATGATTTCCAGGTAGCGCCGCGTCATCGCTGTGCACTGCTGCTCGTCCACCTGGTTGGAGACGGTGTTGGTGGAAGCCTGGAAAAAGAGGAGCGGTTTGAGGGGAGGGGTCGGGCACCCCGAGGTCCAGTTAACTGATCTCAGGGGGACAGAACAGAGGGGACCAGATTCAGCCCAACACAGTCAGCCTGCAGGACTCACTGCCACTACATGTCGGGGCATCCAAGCCCTTAGCAGGAGTCTGAAACGGGATGAGAGACAGTTACGTAGAGAGTCTGCTGGCCAGAGTCACTGCTAACCCCTAACTCAGAATTCAGACGGGCTAGGGTAGGAGCCAGGCCTCCTGTGACAGGCTCAGAGGAACTTCCCCTGAGGCAGCGAACCCCACAACCAATACTGCAGGGCTCCTGCACCTTCCTCTGAAGCCGTGGGTGCAGCTGCTGCCAGAGATGGGAGCCTAGTCAGCTGGGCTGGGGGGCTGGCTGGGCCAGGAGCTACCCCTCTGGGGAGCCAGGAGCCAGGGCTGGCTGGTCCAGGAACTGCCCCGCAGGGGAGCCAGGAGCCTGGGTGGGGTGGGCTGGGCTCAGGGGCTAGCTGGGCCGGGGGCTGCCTCGCCACAGAGACAGGCGCTGGGGCTGGCAGGGCTGGGGGGCTGCCTCGCTGCAGCAGGGCCTGTGTCCCTGGAGCATGTCCACAGGACGGGAAGGGCTAGTTTGAAGGGCCGTGCACATTTCAGCGGGAAGAGCCCTGTCAGCGCCCGTCCCGTCCATGCAGCCCAGGGCCTGGGCAGGCTCGTCCTGAGGGAGGGCGGCTCTGGCTGTGAACGCAGTGGCCGTGGCTTCCTGCCCCTTCTCTAGGAGACGCTCTCCAGAGAATCTGTCCCCCTGCCAGACAGATCTGCCTGATGATTGGGAAACCTTCCCCGCGGCTTTGTCTGCCCAGGTGTGGCCCTGTCAGCAGTGTGGGTCGTACCCTGGCGCTGACTCCTTTGTGCAGCCATTCATGCCCAAGAAGCTAAGCAGCCCTTATCTGCGCAGGGCAGTCCTTGCTAGTCCCACCTCTCCCCACCTGCAGCCTATGGCAGGGTGAAGCTTTCTGTCCCAGGGGACTGGGCATGGGGCCGGGCACTTTGCCTCTAGGGCCCTGTTGAACCCCCGCTGACTCTGCTGTGACCCAAAGCCCTGACCCTCCAAGGGGCCCTGCGTGAGACAGGCTGGTGGATTCTCAGCCTCTTTTCTAGTGGCCAGGCATCCACCTGGCTGCACCCCGTCGCGATCCATTGGGGAGTGCATAATGTGCTCCTCTCTGGGGCCTCCAAGCTGCCCCAGGCTGCCTGTCCTGCAGAGCAAGGGCTGGACGGCTCCCCTCAGGGCAGGGTGCTGTGGGGAGCTTACCCTGCCCTGCCAAGCTGCTCTGGGACTGAAGAGATGATCCAGCATTTGCCAGCAGACTGGAAATGGCCCAGGGTAGGTAATGATCCCCTCCCCCTGGCAATTGGGGCACAGAAAAGGGGGGGCCCGTTGGCTTCAGCTCCAGCAGAAAGCACCTTGTTGTCCCTGCCCTTAGCCACCCCATGGCGTAGCCCTGCCCACAGGCCAGCTTTAGCAGAGTGCCTGCCACAGAGGGGGCACCAGGCTTGCCCACCCCTCAGCGGCTCTCCTACCTGGATGATCTTCTCAGGGATGTTGTTGACGGTGAAGCCGTAGAGCCGCACGCGCTCGGGGAAGATGCTGGAGAGGATCCTGCGATCCAGCTGAAAGGCGATTTCTCCCACGATGCGCTCCCAGGTCAGCTGGCTGTGATCTGCAAGGCCCCAGGGAAGCCAGTCAGTGAGTCGCCCACTCTGGCCCCGGCCACCCCAGCGTGGCAGCGATAGGAATCAGCTGGATGGTGACCCTCAGTGGCAGGCACGGCTCTGTGCAAACAAGCCAGGTTTCTATGGCGATGCCCCCTGGCTCCCTCCCCCAGCTGCGGCCGTGCAGTGACTTCCCCGTGGATGCTGCAGGCGGGCCAGCCCTCTGGGTAAAGTCCTTTCCTCTCACCTGCCCGCACAGTCTGTCTGTCAGCGGGACACGCCTGGCACCCGCCGTAACCCCCGTGGCTCCTGAGGAGAGCCCCGTTCGGGCTGACTGCCTCACTGCTGCCGGAGCCCCAAGCCTGGGGGCAGATGTGCCCCTCGTGCTGGCGTGGGCACGTCCACACCGGCATTCCCACGGGACGACAGCTCAAAGGAGCCGAGTCCAGCAGCAAAGGGACAGCGGGATTCCCGCTCCATTAGTTGTATTAGGAATACGTTAATTACCAACTGCAAATGGAAACCCAATACGTTTTGTGGGTGCAGTTTGGCTAATACAAGTATGCAAGTAACAAAACAATCTTAATATTTCACCTAAGGGGTGTAACCCTCACTTCTTTTCTTACCACCTCCCACTTACAGGTGGTGGGGGGCGGGGTAGTAAGCAACCAGCCTTTGCTTTACCTTGTACGTGTACATTAGACGTAGCCTAATGGAACTACAAGGAAGCAGAATTCAATGTTTTACAGGTTTTTAATTTTAATATTATCCTGTCAGAACCAGAAGCAATTCACTTTGCCCACTTCCCCTTTCTCCCAGATGCTGAGAGATACTGAGCCATTCTCCCCGCAGGTCATTCAGAGCAACACGAGGGAATGCAAAACACACAGGCTTAGCCCAGCCTGGTGCCCTACGCAGCTGCATATTTTGCATATGGGTAAGGACGACCCTGGTGCTGCTCGATAGATCCCAACTGGGTAATAACCTCTTGATCAGCTAAGAGCACATTAGCCATTGAGGGAAGAGAGAGGGAGCAGACCCCTCCACCTCTCTGCTGTTTCTTGGGACTTGTTTAAGTAATTGTTGAATCTGGTTAAGGGGTTAATTATTTAGGGAAGGATGCCTCTATATATGTATGGTGTTATATGCTTATTTTGTAGTGTTAGAAATTAGATATTAGGCTAGCTAATAACATTTAATTGAGCTCATGTGAAGTAAGAGTTGGAGGTAAGTGGAGTAGAATCAACTGAGAATTCCGGTTGTAATCGACCAAAACATAGCATACATAGATGTTAAAGATCATGGAGAAGGTTTCATATGAATGCAACATAGCCAGGCTATTTTAATCACCCCAGTCAGTCGGGTTTGATCATATCATCATGTTTAATGTAACGTTTAATATGTGGTATGATGTAGTCAGGGAAAGTACAGAAAACTGTACATACAAGTATCAGAGACAGCTAAAGCCAGCCAAGTGCTCTCTGGCTGCCCTCATCTTAAAGAGGCTGCCTCAACGCCCCACTCAGTGCCTGTCTGAAGTTGTTCTAGCTCTGGCTGTGAGCCGGTGCCCACAGGAGGCATGGAGCTGGGTGATAGGGGGAAAGAGAGAATACTCTTTCCCTTTGTTCCCTTTGTGCATTAGCCACTTGGGCCTGAGGCGAAGCCAGTCAAACTCAAGGAGAGTCACAGCCAGAGGGATTTCGGTTCCTGCTTGTAGGCTGTGGCTTTCCCGGGCCATGTGGGGGCTGCTGTGTGCAGCCAGATCTCCTGGGTTTGTCAGGAGACTTGGTGAAAGCCCCAGCTCTGGGCACAGGGGTCGGGGAGAATCCTAGCTGCCCCTTTTCTTTGAAGTCATTTTCCAGCCCTCGTAGGTGCAGAGACAATCTGGAAAAGGTGTCCCACAGTGCAGACACCAGAGGGCAAAGAAACCGACCCTGGACTTTTCAAAGAGTCTCCTGAGTATAGGCCCAGACTCCTGCATTTGGAAGGGCTGGGCTGCCACCACACAGCCATGGGGGAAGGGCAGGTTTAGCAAGGACCATATGGACAAAAAGCCACCAAAACCAGCAGGATGGTGCAGGACCAGGCCCTGGTGTGACTCTGAAAGAGTCCAGGTTACAAATCGGTAGTGTCCCTTTAATACTGAAGGGCAGCCAGAGGTGACAATGTGCCAGCATACAGTGGGCAGCCTTGCCATGTGGGCAGCCTGCATTGCATGATGGGACTAGTAGTCTGGTGGGCCCCGGACCCCATCTCCACTTGCAGTGGGCAGCACCACAATCTGTAGGCACCAGTCCCAGCAAAGTCACAGGACTCTTGGTTGGTAGGTGCAGCATCTGGGTGCAGTGGGGACTGGCCGGGGACCAGCTGGAGCCTGTGGGGCGGCCGGCCAGCTGGTGGCAGGGGTGCAGGAAAGTATCGGCTGGCATCCATGCGCATACTCTTGGAAGAGCACCGGGCTCTGGCCACGGCTCTGAGACACGGCACCGGGGCCGTTCTCAGCCGGAGCCCTGGGACGAAGGCAGAGATACCAGCCAGGCCGCCTCGTTCCCATTTGCCTGGTTCCCACGGAGCCACCCGTGGGTTCCCCAGCCCGTGCCAGGCCCTCCCGGGGCTCTTGGTGGAACCATGACTCGCGGGGGCTTACCATGCTGCTCGTTTCCAGCGGGCCGCACAGTAGCTGCCACTTACCTTTGCCCACGCTGGCCTTGGAAGTGGCCCCCTGTGTCTGGGGCCTATCAGTGGCTCGGAAGACCTTGCGCGTCATCTCCTTGGGCCTGACGTCCGGCGGGCTGGGGGTTGGGGGCAGATGGAAGCTGACGGGGGCGGCCCTGCTGGTTGGGGAGGAGGCAGTCTGCGGGAGCAAGGGCATGTCGTCGGTGAAGACCGTGTCGCTGAGGTTGGAGTCCCATGGCGAGATGTTGTGGGGGACGCTGTCTGTGGAGGCTGCAGGGGACCAAGAGCCCACGGTGAATGTCCCCACAGCACCAAGCCAGCCCCAGCCCTGACGGGGAGTGCGGGCCATGCAGCCAAAGCAAACCACCCCGGCGCTTGGCTGCCTTGGGCATGCTCGTCCTTCCATCCCGGGCACTGCTGCTATGGACACCTCCCCAGGCCCTGCCCCAGGGCCCTGCCCTGGCACCGGCTCCCCATCACCGGCACCAGCTCGGGGGTTGAGGTGGGATGGGTGCACCGAAAAGGCCTGGCCCAGCCCGCCTGCACTACAGCCCCAGCAGGACGACAGAGAAGAGGCCTGGAGCCGGGAGGTGCTGGGCCCCGCTGCGCCTGGGGCCTCCCTCTGACAGCTGGCACCTCAGTGCCACAGAGCCACTGGCAAAGCCAGGGCAGCTCAGAGAACAGCCACCAGCCACATGGAGAGGGCTGGGGAGCCAGCACCAGGCCGGGGATGGGGGGAGAGGAGCGGGCTAAATCCAGCTGCTTGGCCAAGAGACAGCTCTGGTGAGAGGGGTATTCAGAACTGGGGTGGGGGTCACTGAGAGTGCAGGCCCAGTGTGGGTATTCAAAGCCATAGGGTTGCCAGGTATCCAGTTTTCGGCTGGAATGTCTGGTCGAAGAGGGACCTGGCGGCTCCGGTCAGCCCACTGACTGGGCCGTTAAAAGTCTGGTCGGTGGCGCAGCAGGGCTAAGGCAGGCTCTCTGCCTGGCTTTTCGCAGCTCCTGGAAGCGGCTGGCATGTCCGTCTCCTAGGCACAGGGGCATCCATGGGGGCTCCGCATGCTGCCCTCGCCCCAAGTGCCAGCTCCGCAGCTCCCATTGGCCAGGAATCGCAGCCAATGGGAGCTGCGGGGGCGGCGCCTGCAGGCCGAGGCACCGCACACCGTGCAGAGCTGCCCAGCCGCGTCTCCACCTAGGGGCTGAGGAATGTCGCCACTTCCAGGGAGCCCCCTGAGGCAAGCGCTGCTCGGAGCCCACACCCCCCTCCACACCCCAACCCCCTGCCCTAACGTGGAGCCCCTTCCTTCACCCAAACTCCCTCCTGGAGCCTGCACCCCACACCCCCTCCCAACCATTGAACCAGCCCTGAGCCCCCTCCCACACCTGAACTCCTCATTTCTGGCCCCACCCTGGAAACCACAGCCCCAGCCCAGAGCGCTCACCCCTTCCCACACCCCAACCCCCTGCCTCAGCCCGGAGGACCCCTTCAACACGCAGAACCCCTCAGCTCCCCCCCCAGCCCGAAGGCCCTTCCTGCACCCCAAACCCCTCATCCTGGCCCCACCCCAGAGTCTGCACCCCAACCCCCTGTCCAGAGCCCGTTCCCACAGCCTGAACCCCTAATTTCTGGCCTCACCCTGGAGCCCATACCCCTAGCTGGAGTCCTCACCCACTGCTGCATCCCAACCCCCTGCCCCAGCCCCGTGAAAATGAGCGAGTGAGCGAGGGTGGGGGAGAGCGAGCGACAGAGGGAGGGGGGATGGAGTGAGTGGGAGGTGGGACCTAGGAGAAGGGGCGGGGCAAGGGCTCGGGGAAGGGGCCGGGCCGAACGGGGGTGTTTGGGTTTGTGCACTTAGAAAGTTGGCAACCCCAGCCATGGGTGGGGGAGGGGGGGTCGCTGAGGGTGCAGACTCGTGGGGTATTCAGTGCCATGGGGGGGTCACTGAAAGTGTCAGTCCCTGTGGGGGGTATTCAGAGACATGGTGGGGGGGGCGTGTCACTGAGTGTGCAGGCCCAGTTGGGGTATTCAGAGCCATGGGGGGGTCACTGAGGGTGCAGATTTGTCGGGTATTCAGAGCCATGGGGCGAGGAGGAATGGGGTGAGAGGAAGGGCCGTTCAGGTGACTGTCAGGAGAAAGCTGCTGGGAGTGAAGTGGGTTGAGGTTGGGCTCTGTGTCCTGGGTTGGGTGGGACCCCCCGGACCCCTGCTCCCCTGGGGGAAGTCAGCACTGACTGGACAGAGCCCTGAAGAGCCGCCCAGTGGCCGGGCCCTTAGGGGGTGGGGTCCGGCACGACGGGGGCTCCAAGGAACTGCACCAGCCCCACAGACACAGGTATCCCCCACACGAACACCCCCACAAACACACATACCCCCACAAACCCCCCACCCTACAAACATGTACCCTCCTCACACCCCCCCACAAACACACGTACCCCCACAAACCCCCCACCCTTACCAACATGTACCCTCTCACACACCCCCCACAAACACACGTACCCCCACAAACCCCCCACCCTTACAAACATGTACCCTCCTCACACCCCCCCACAAACACACTACCCCCACAACCCCCCACCCTTACAAACATGTACCCTCCTCACACACCCCCCACAAACACACGTACCCCCACAAACCCCCCACCCTTACAACATGTACCCCCTCACACCCCCCCACAAACACACGTACCCCCACAAACCCCCCACCCTTACAACATGTACCCTCCTCACACACCCCCCACAAACACACGTACCCCCACAAACCCCCCACCCTTACAAACATGTACCCTCCTCACACCCCCCCCACCAAACACACGTACCCCCACAAACCCCCCACCCTACAAACATGTACCCTCCTCACACCCCCACAAACACACGTACCCCCACAAACCCCCCACCCTTACAAACATGTACCCTCCTCACACACCCCCACAAACACACGTACCCCCACAAACCCCCCACCCTTACAAACATGTACCCTCCTCACACCCCCCCCACAACACACGTACCCCCACAAACCCCCCACCCTTACAAACATGTACCCTCCTCACACCCCCCCCACAAACACACGTACCCCCACAAACCCCCCACCCTTACAAACATGTACCCTCCTCACACCCCCCCACAAACACACGTACCCCCACAAACCCCCCACCCTTACAAACATGTACCCTCCTCACACACCCCCACAAACACACGTACCCCCACAAACCCCCCACCCTTACAAACATGTACCCTCCTCACACCCCCCCCACAAACACACGTACCCCCACAAACCCCCCACCCTTACAAACATGTACCCTCCTCACACCCCCCCCACAAACACACGTACCCCCACAAACCCCCCACCCTTACAAACATGTACCCTCCTCACACCCCCCCACAAACACACGTACCCCCACAAACCCCCCACCCTTACAAACATGTACCCTCCTCACACCCCCCCCACAAACACACGTACCCCCACAAACCCCCCACCCTTACAAACATGTACCCTCCTCACACACCCCCCACAAACACACGTACCCCACAAACCCCCCACCCTTACAAACATGTACCCTCCTCACACCCCCCCACAAACACACGTACCCCCACAAACCCCCCACCCTTACAAACATGTACCCTCCTCACACCCCCCCCACAAACACACGTACCCCCACAAACCCCCCACCCTTACAAACATGTACCCTCCTCACACCCCCCCCACAAACACACGTACCCCCACAAACCCCCCACCCTTACAAACATGTACCCTCCTCACACCCCCCCCACAAACACACGTACCCCCACAAACCCCCCACCCTTACAAACATGTACCCTCCTCACACCCCCCCACAAACACACGTACCCCCACAACCCC
Organism: Lepidochelys kempii; assembly: GCF_965140285.1. NCBI lineage: Eukaryota > Metazoa > Chordata > Testudines > Cheloniidae > Lepidochelys > Lepidochelys kempii. Next base: position 1,293,893 of record NC_136381.1, on the reverse strand, counting down.
CACCCTTACAAACATGTACCCTCCTCACACCCCCCCACAAACACACGTACCCCCACAAACCCCCCACCCTTACAAACATTACCCTCCTCACACCCCCCCCCACAAACACACGTACCCCCACAAACCCCCCACCCTTACAAACATGTACCCTCCTCACACCCCCCCCACAAACACACGTACCCCCACAAACCCCCCACCCTTACAAACATGTACCCTCCTCACACCCCCCCACAAACACACGTACCCCCACAAACCCCCCACCCTTACAAACATGTACCCTCCTCACACACCCCCCACAAACACACGTACCCCCACAAACCCCCCACCCTTACAAACATGTACCCTCCTCACACCCCCCCACAAACACACGTACCCCCACAAACCCCCCACCCTTACAAACATGTACCCTCCTCACACCCCCCCCACAAACACACGTACCCCCACAAACCCCCCACCCTTACAAACATGTACCCTCCTCACACACCCCCACAAACACACGTACCCCCACAAACCCCCCACCCTTACAAACATGTACCCTCCTCACACCCCCCCACAAACACACGTACCCCCACAAACCCCCCACCCTTACAAACATGTACCCTCCTCACACCCCCCCACAAACACACGTACCCCCACAAACCCCCCACCCTTACAAACATGTACCCTCCTCACACCCCCCCCACAAACACACGTACCCCCACAAACCCCCCACCCTTACAAACATGTACCCTCCTCCCCCCCACACCCCCCACAACACACGTACCCCCACAAACCCCCCACCCTTACAAACATGTACCCTCCTCACACACCCCCACAAACACACGTACCCCCACAAACCCCCCACCCTTACAAACATGTACCCTCCTCACACCCCCCCCCACAAACACACGTACCCCCACAAACCCCCCACCCTTACAAACATGTACCCTCCTCACACCCCCCCCACAAACACACGTACCCCCACAAACCCCCCACCCTTACAAACATGTACCCTCCTCACACCCCCCCCACAAACACACGTACCCCCACAAACCCCCCACCCTTACAAACATGTACCCTCCTCACACCCCCCCACAAACACACGTACCCCCACAAACCCCCCACCCTTACAAACATGTACCCTCCTCACACCCCCCCACAAACACACGTACCCCCACAAACCCCCCACCCTTACAAACATGTACCCTCCTCACACCCCCCCCACAAACACACGTACCCCCACAAACCCCCCACCCTTACAAACATGTACCCTCCTCACACCCCCCCCACAAACACACGTACCCCCACAAACCCCCCACCCTTACAAACATGTACCCTCCTCACACCCCCCCCACAAACACACGTACCCCCACAAACCCCCCACCCTTACAAACATGTACCCTCCTCACACCCCCCCCACAAACACACGTACCCCCACAAACCCCCCACCCTTACAAACATGTACCCTCCTCACACACCCCCCACAAACACACGTACCCCCACAAACCCCCCACCCTTACAAACATGTACCCTCCTCACACCCCCCCACAAACACACGTACCCCCACAAACCCCCCACCCTTACAAACATGTACCCTCCTCACACCCCCCCCACAAACACACGTACCCCCACAAACCCCCCACCCTTACAAACATGTACCCTCCTCACACCCCCCCCACAAACACACGTACCCCCACAAACCCCCCCACCCTTACAAACATGTACCCTCCTCACACCCCCCCCACAAACACACGTACCCCCACAAACCCCCCACCCTTACAAACATGTACCCTCCTCACACCCCCCCCAAACACACGTACCCCCACAAACCCCCCACCCTTACAAACATGTACCCTCCTCACACCCCCCCACAAACACACGTACCCCCACAAACCCCCCACCCTTACAAACATGTACCCTCCTCACACCCCCCCCCACAAACACACGTACCCCCACAAACCCCCCACCCTTACAAACATGTACCCTCCTCACACCCCCCCACAAACACACGTACCCCCACAAACCCCCCACCCTTACAAACATGTACCCTCCTCACACCCCCCCCACAAACACACGTACCCCCACAAACCCCCCACCCTTACAAACATGTACCCTCCTCACACCCCCCCCACAAACACACGTACCCCCACAAACCCCCCACCCTTACAAACATGTACCCTCCTCACACCCCCCCCACAAACACACGTACCCCCACAAACCCCCCACCCTTACAAACATGTACCCTCCTCACACCCCCCACAAACACACGTACCCCCACAAACCCCCCACCCTTACAAACATGTACCCTCCTCACACACCCCCACAAACACACGTACCCCACAAACCCCCCACCCTTACAAACATGTACCCTCCTCACACCCCCCCCACAAACACACGCTACCCCCACAAACCCCCCACCCTTACAAACATGTACCCTCCTCACACCCCCCCACAAACACACGTACCCTCACTAACTCTGCCACTAACACAGGTACCCCTACAAACACCCCCACAAACACACACAGAATCCTAGAAGATCAGGGTTGGAAGGGACCTCAGGAGGTATCTAGTCCCACCCCCTGCTCAAAGCAGGACCAATCCCCAACTAAATCATCCCAGCCAGGGCTTTGTCAAGCCAGACCTTAAAAACTTCTAAGGAAGGAGATTCTACCACCTCCCTAGGTAACGCATTCCAGTGTTTCACCACCCTCCTAGTGAAATAGTGTTTCCTAATATCCAACGTAGACCTCCCCCATTGCAACTTGAGACCATGACTCCTCGTTCTGTCATCTGCTACCACTGAGAACAGTCTAGAGCCATCCTCTTTGGAACCCCCTTTCAGGTAGTTGAAAGCAGCTATCAAATCCCCCCTCAGTCTTCTCTTCTGCAGGCTAAACAATCCCAGCTCCCTCAGCCTCTCCTCATAACTCATGTGTTCCAGTCCCCTAATCATTTTTGTTGCCCTCCGCTGGACGTTTTCCAATTTTTCCACATCCTTCTTGTAGTGTGGGGCCCAAAACTGGACACAGTACTCCAGATGAGGCCTCACCAATGTCGAATAGAGGGGAACGATCATGTCCCTCGATCTGCTGCCTATGCCCCTACTTATACATCCCAAAATGCCATTGGCCTTCTTGGCAACAAGGGCACACTGCTGACTCCTATCCAGCTTCTCGTCCACTGTCACCCCTAGGTCCTTCTCCGCAGAACTGCTGCCGAGCCATTCGGTCCCTAGTCTGTAGCGGTGCATGGGATTCTTCCGTCCTAAGTGCAGGACTCTGCCCTTGTCCTTGTTGAACCTCATCCGATTTACCCCCCCACGAACACCCCCTCATACACACGTACACCCCCCCACAAACACCCCCACAGACACATGTACCCCTCATAAGTCACCCACAGACACATGTCCCCCCCCAGGCACAGCGCTGTTACCTTTGAAGTTGACGCTGGAGGGCAGCCGGGTGTGCATGTACTTTTTGCTGGAGTCGGTGGAGCTCCGGTAGGAGGACTCGGGGGTTCGGGCCCTGGCCTCGGACATCTGGCCCTCGGAGATCTGGCTGGAGTGCTTTGACAGGGACGTCTTGCTGGCCCGGGAGGACGATCTGGAGCCTGAGCCAAACAGGTTGCTGGCTACCGGCCCCTCCTCTATGGTGTCGTCCCATAACAGGGAGTTGCTCTGGCGATAGACTGGGGACCCGGATGCGGGGCCTGCTGGGGTGGAGATGGGTCTCCTGCTGATGCCTGTCACCCCTGGGCACGCGATGGCCTAGCCTCGTTCCCACAGGGGCCTGGAGCCAGGCCGGGCGCACCTGCCCCTCAGCCTGTGAGTGGGTGGGTGCCAGGCTCCCTCCTCCGAGCAGGGCCCGTCCCTGCCTGCCGGACGCCACCTCACCTCCTAGCGTACCCTGCCCTCCCAGGCTCCCTGTGTGCGGGATGCAAAAGGGTGCTGGGGGGGGGTACCCTGTGTTTTCTTCATAGCAGGTCCCCTTCACAGGGTTTGGGCAGAGACAAGGCCCCGTCCAGGCACCTGCAGCCCTCTGCCGCTCTTCAGTCAAAGCCGACCCTTTGGAGGCAGAGCTTTGCAGGGACAATCTAGCCAGCTGTGGGTTTGTACTAGCAGGGCCTGGCGCCTGTGCTGGGACGGGGTCTCTGGGCTTCGTTGGTCTGGCGAGTGCCCTGGGCAGGGACCACATCTGAACAGCACTGCTGCCCAGAGAACAGGGGCTGCCCCAGGGCACAGCGCAGGGCTGCACATGGGCCGTATAGAGGAGGAATGCCCTCTGCCCAGAGAACGGGGGGCTGCCCCAGGGCACAGCACAGGGCTGCACATGGGCCGTATAGAGGAGGAATGCCCTCTGCCCAGAGAACAGGGGCTGCCCCAGGGCACAGCGCAGGGCTGCACATGGGCCGTATAGAGGAGGAATGCCCTCTGCCCAGAGAACAGGGGCTGCCCCAGGGCACAGCGCAGGGCTGCACATGGGCCGTATAGAGGAGGAATGCCCTCTGCCCAGAGAACAGGGGGCTGCCCCAGGGCACAGCGCAGGGCTGCATACAGGCTTTATAAAGGAGGAATGCCCTCTGCCCAGAGAACGGGGGGCTGCCCCAGGGCACAGCACAGGGCTGCATACAGGCTTTATAAAGGAGGAATGCCCTCTGCCCAGAGAACGGGCTGCCCCAGGGCACAGCGCAGGGCTGCACATGGGCCATATAGAGGAGGAATGCCCTCTGCCCAGAGAACAGGGGCTGCCCCAGGGCACAGCGCAGGGCTGCCCATGGGCCGTATAAAGGAGGAATGCCCTCTGCCCAGAGAACAGGGGCTGCCCCAGGGCACAGCGCAGGGCTGCACATGGGCCATATAGAGGAGGAATGCCCTCTGCCCAGAGAACAGGGGCTGCCCCGGGGCACAGCGCAGGGCTGCACATGGGCCGTATAGAGGAGGAATGCCCTCTGCCCAGAGAACAGGGGCTGCCCCAGGGCACAGCGCAGGGCTGCATACAGGCTTTATAAAGGAGGAATGCCCTCTGCCCAGAGAACAGGGGCTGCCCCAGGGCACAGCGCAGGGCTGCATACAGGCTTTATAGAGGAGGAATGCCCTCTGCCCAGAGAACGGGGGGCTGCCCCAGGGCACAGCACAGGGCTGCATACAGGCTTTATAAAGGAGGAATGCCCTCTGCCCAGAGAACGGGCTGCCCCAGGGCACAGCGCAGGGCTGCATACAGGCTTTATAAAGGAGGAACGCCCTCTGCCCAGAGAACAGGGGCTGCCCCAGGGCACAGCACAGGGCTGCACATGGGCCATATAGAGGAGGAACGCCCTCTGCCCAGAGAACAGGGGCTGCCCCAGGGCACAGCGCAGGGCTGCATACAGGCTTTATAAAGGAGGAATGCCCTCTGCCCAGAGAACGGGGGGCTGCCCCAGGGCACAGCACAGGGCTGCCCATGGGCCGTATAAAGGAGGAATGCCCTCTGCCCAGAGAACAGGGGCTGCCCCAGGGCACAGCGCAGGGCTGCATACAGGCTTTATAAAGGAGGAACGCCCTCTGCCCAGAGAACAGGGGCTGCCCCAGGGCACAGCGCAGGGCTGCATACAGGCTTTATAAAGGAGGAACGCCCTCTGCCCAGAGAACAGGGGCTGCCCCAGGGCACAGCACAGGGCTGCACATGGGCCATATAGAGGAGGAACGCCCTCTGCCCAGAGAACAGGGGCTGCCCCAGGGCACAGCGCAGGGCTGCATACAGGCTTTATAAAGGAGGAATGCCCTGTGCACAGCTCAGGGCCCAACCACCAGCAGGTCACTGGAGAAAATGGTGTCCCAGGTAGTGAGGAAGCATGTGGGGCTGCAAGTGCCCCTAGAGAGGACCTGGGTGCCCCACTTCAAAGCACACTGGGGTCTCCTCAGGACAGTCCAGCAAGCTCAGCTCCTGGGGCCATGCTGGAGAACCCCAGCTGCCTAGCCCCCGCCATGGCGCCGTCCCCGAGCCCCCCTGACCTGGGCTGAGGATACTACTTTGCCCTCGCTCGGTGGACCTGGTGGAGGTGAGCGAGGACAGCGGTGTATCGCTGCTCAGTGCCTGGTTCCGCAGGACGTTTTTCAGCTCCTGGTTCTCTTTGATCAAGTCCACCAGCTTCCTGAGCTCCTCATTCTCCGTGATCAGTGCCTGGATCTCCCTTCTCAGCTGCTCGTAGCAGCTGGTCACGGCCACCCCCGGAGGCAAGGAGCCTGCGCCTGCCAGTGACGCCATGGGGAAAGGGCGTTCAGCGGCTTAGGTGGGCTGGGGGCTGGCCATGCGCCCCCCTCTGGCCTCCACTGCTGGGACGGGTGGCTGCCCGGTGGTGATGACATGAGCCGGGCACCTGGCAGACATTGTGATGTAAGCTGCCGCTTCAACACCAGAGCCCAGGGGCTCCCTGGGCAGGTCCTGTGCTGACAGGGCGAGGGGGGAAGAGGGTGGCAGGGAGCTAGTGTGAGCCGGGAAGGGGGCTCCGGCCACAGGGCGTCTCCAGCCAGCCAGTAGGAGCCTGGGGCACAGCGCACAGAGGTGCTGTCCTGCTCTGCCCCTTCCCTGGCTCCCCGCGCCCCCTCCTGCCCTGTGGTAAACAGGCACCTGCCACTTCCCGGCGCCCTCACCAGCATCTTCCAACCCAACCCTCCCTCTGGCTTTGCAGGGGGCAGCAGCGAATGGCCCAGCCAGGGCCCCCCAGCTGGCCTGGCCCCGGAACCTTTGGCCAGTTCCATGGAAGGCGTCACAAAGGGACGTGGGAGTCCCAGGCCCCGGCCGCACCCCCGGGCTCCTCTGCCCCCCGGAATGGAGCCACAGCAGGTGTAAGGGTGCGAGGCTGGCTGCTCTGCCCAGGCGCTGTGCCAGGGCACCATGTCTCACGGCCACAACCCGTGCCCCTGTGGCCCCTATGCCCACGGCACAGCGGGCCCCTGCAGCTGGGCCTGCAGGCAGCACACAGTCCTGTGGGAACGGGACCACAGCGTGTGCCCTGGTGGAGACAGCCATGCCCAGGGCCCCGAAGGGGCGTGCTGGGGCTGGGAGGGGGCCCAGACCAGCCCTCCGCCAGTGACAGGTACATGGGGCAGAGCTGGGGCGTTGGACACAGTGAGGCTGTACACAGAGGGGGAGCAGCGGGGACCTGGGATCGGAAGGGCGGGAGGAACCTGGCCCAGGGACAAGACCAGGGCTCGCCGGACGTTAATGATGGGCAAGCACCGGGCCAGGCCAGGGCCAGGCTCCTTCCAGCAGCGTGGCCGGCCCAGCCAGCAGAGCTCCCGGGGCTAGGCCCCTTAGGTGGGGGGGGCGATGCAGCACGAGGTTGTTTCAGGGCCAGTCGTACCATTTGTTGTCAGGTACAAGGCAGCGCGGGGCAGGGAGCCTTCAGGCTCCAGGGCGAGGCCAGGGCTGCCGGGCTCCATGGAAGCACCGTACGGTCGGCCAGGTGCACTGGGGGCAGGGGGGCCTTCTTCTGAAGGCTGAGGAGCTGGGGCCTCCTGGAGGCTGAGCACTGCGGCCTGCCTCCCCGGCCCCTTCCCCACTAGCTCAGGGCAGCAGCAGGAAACGGGGCTGGGCACGGGCAGACGCAGGCCGGAGCTGGCACTGCCCGCGGCTCGGTGCGGTCCTGGTTTGCAGCTAGGCCAGGCTCTGAGCCTGCCATCAGCCCGGGGCACAGCGCCTAGTGCAGGCAAGACCAACGTTTCCAGCCCTGGGTCTGTAAGCAGGCACCTCAATCCCTATTTAGCCACCTGGACTTTGGAGGGGCCATTGAGCAAACAGCCACAGAGGCCAGGGAAACGGGCACCCCGGCCAGCCAGTCACCCCCGCAGCCCAGGAGGGAGGGGGATGCCCCACCTTTGGGCAGGGAAGCAGAGCACAGCCCCAGCTCCTGTGCAAAGGGGAGAGGTGGCGGAGTAGGGCTGCCCTTGGCAGAGACGCTGAGCTCTCCCCTGGGGCTGGCGAAGAGAAGGGAGCTGGAGCCAGAGACGGTTCCGCGGCAGCGTAGTTGGCTGATTGCGCTGGCTTGGCCAGGAGGGACCATCTCTTCGCTTTGCTTCTCTGCGCTGAGCTAAGGGTGGCCGGTGCTGGGCTCCAGCCGCGAACACCCCTGCGTGGTTTGGAAACGCGGCCATCTCTCGCTGCAAACACTGGCTGGGGGCGCTAAGCTCTGTGGGACGTACACATCTCCACCAGGGTCTGGCGCTGCAATGTAGACACGATCTATGCCGCCAGGGGGCTCTCCCGGGCAGGTGGGGTTGGCGGAAGAATTCTGTGGGTTTCTCACACCCCTGAGAGACGCAGCTCTACCAATGTTAGTCCCTAGTGTAGACCGGGCCTGAGCAGACCTGTCCGAGCTCCCTTCTTCACACAGTCACCTGACACCGCCTGGCTTTTGTCCCCATTGCAGTGGCTGCTGGCCGGGACTTCCCCGTCCTGGCGCATTCACATCTGGGCGCAGGCCCCTCCAGCATAGGCAGCGCCTCCGTTCAGTCTCTGCTAACGTGACCAGTCCCAACCCAGCCAGCACATGACACCCAGCCCCCTCGACACCCAGCTCCCCCTGGCTCCGGAGACACCAGCCCCTTCACGCCCTGCAGGGAGCAGTACAGCGAGCGCGGGTGAATTCAGCGGGCGGGACACCAACCCCACACTCGCCATGGCGGCTCTGAACTTTGTTCATTCTGAATCAGCATCTCCGTTATTTTCCATTGATGGGATGAAGTGGGAATTTGCTGTAATATTTTTATGAATCATGTGTGTGCCTCAGTTTCCCTCTGTACTTTGCGTTGCTGCCCACTGGAGGGGAAAGGGTTTGGTCTGCTCTGGGGGCAGTGCAGGATTGGAGGTGTGGGTGCCGCCTGTCTGGCCGGGCCGCATTAATACAGTGGTTAAGGAACTGGTTGAAACCGACCCAGATCAACAGAGGTCCACAGGGACAATGGAAGCCCCATGGCCTAAACACTCCCCAGCGGGAAGCTCTGGCTGGTGGGGTATGACTGCAGCATGGCCCTGCCTGGAGAACACAGGATGGGGATGTGATGGGCAGGGGATACAGGGCTGGCTTCTGGAGGAGGCCAGCTGTTGTCTCCTGGGACTGACAAGGAGTCCGAGAGAGACAGAGTCTGGGGTGGAGCCACTCCAGCTTGGCTGGTTGATTGCTCTGGCTCGGCCAGATGGATGATGCTTTAACTTTTACATCTCTGTGCTGAACTAGGGACGGCCCAGGCCATGTCCCAGCTGACTTGTAAACCCTTTGCTGTTTTGCAAACACTGGCTGAGTGCACTAGTCCCTGCAGAGTGTACACGTCTCTCCCAGGGTCTGGCTCAGTGGGACTCGCAGGGCAGAGCTCCTGGCGTGACAAGAGGGCTGGAGCCCAGGGGCTCAGGAAGGTGGCCTGCTCTGGAGGAAGAGTGGGACCCCTTGTGAGTCTGGCACACTGAAGGCTTCCTCCACGGGACTGTTCCAAAGCTGGATCCGTGACAACAGATATCAGGCTAACCAGCCTGTAATTACCTCCTGGATCATCCTACTTGCCCCCTTGAATATTGGTGCAACATTAGCACTCATCCCATCTTCTGGAATCCCCCTGATCGTCCGAGATTTATCAGAATTCATATCAGCCGGGCAGAGATCACCTCAGCCAACCCTTAAGACTCTTGGGGTGCAAGCCATCTGGGCCTGTTGATTTTAAAATGTTTATCCGTAGGCGATGCTGTCTAACCCTCTCTTACTAATGGACTGGAAAGTACTTCGTCATCCTCATATGATAAGAAAGAAGCAGGATGATGTGTTCTTAATACAGAACAGAAATAGTTATCAAACACTGCTATGTTTCCTGTATCATTGTTAACAATTTTACCATCTCCAGAAGCCATGGGCCTCGCCCACTGCTGGGGTTTCTCTTGTTCCTACTATACTTTTAAAACTCCTTCTTATTGCCCTTAGCCCTGCCAGCCATGGTGTTTGCCGGGTGTATTTTGCTTCCCTTATCTGTTTTCAGTGCTTTGTAGCTGATATTATATAGAAGGGACAAAATTTCCAGTACGTTCTTGGAATGTGCTGGGGACAACTTTTTGTCCAGCAAGTGAAGGAAGTAAGCGGAGGACAGCCCTTTGAGACTTAATTCTGACCAACGGGGAGGAATTGGTAGCGAATCTGATAGTGGAAGGCAATGTGGATAAAAGTGATCATGAAATGATAGAGTTCCTGATTCCAAGGGAAAGGAAGGAGTGAGGGCAGAAGAATAAGGATGATGGACGCTGATAAATTGGGGAGGGGTCAGAGAAGAGCTACGAGGGTGATTAAAGGGTTAGAAACCTGCCTTAGAGCGAGAAGCTCCGGGAGCTCCGTCTCTTTAGCTTAACAAGGAGCCGGTCCCGGGGCGACTTGGTCCCAAAGTGCCTGCGTGGGGAACAGAGATTTGACAACGGGCTACTCAGGCTAGCACAGGAAGGTCGAACATGATCCAACGGCCAGAAGCCGAAGCAGGAAATAAGGCCTAGTTTTTAACAGTGGGAGTAACTAACCACTGGAACAACGTCCCCTGGGTGCTGGGGGAGTCTCCAACACCGGCAGTGTTCAAATCCAGACGGGCTGTTTGTCTCCGCACTCTCCTTCAGGAGCTCCTGTGGGGCAGGGCTCTGCGCCGTGTGACACGGGGTCAGACCGGATGGGGCCCTTCTGGCCTTGGGATCTACTAAGCTAGGAACTGGAGGCTCCCACGGTGGGAAAAGTTGGCCCGTGGCTGCTGGGCGAGTCAGACCTGGGCTTAGAACCCAGGAGTTCCTGGCTCCCGGCCATAGGCACCCACATTGTGGGTGCTCCGGGGCTGGAGCACCTATGGGGAAAAATCAGTGGGTGCTCTGCACCCACGGGCAGCCAAGTTCCCCGCCCCGCCCCCCCACCTCCTCCTCTGCCTCCTCCCTTGAGCGCGCTGCGTCCCCGCTCCTCCACTCACCGCCGCCAAAGAGCTGTAGCCAGCTCCGGGAGGGAGCGGGGAGGAGCGGGAACGCGGCGCGCTCAAGGGAGGAGGCGGAGAGGAGGCGGGGCCGGGCGGGGATTCGGGGAAGGTGTCCAATAGGGGCAGGGAGGGGGTGGAGTTGGGGCGGGGACTTTGGGGAAGGGGTTGGAAAGGGCGGGGAAGGGGGCGGGGCAGGGCTAGTCTGGCTGGGGTTTGGGGACGGCCCACCCCAGGGCTCTCTTGTGGCGTAATCCTGGCTGGTTCTGCAAGCTCCTTGGGGCAGGGGCTGGTCTGGATGTGTGGGGCCTTGTGGGCACATTCCCTGAGCTGCAACAACAGCATGGAGAGCACAGGTTGAGGCTGAAGCTGTCCCAAGCCCAGCAGGGACCCCACAGGGTCTGGGAATACCCTCCCAGCCCTGAGTTTTAGGGGGTTCAGCCCCCCGTATCCCTGCCGTCCCCAAACCTCAGCCAGACTAGCCGGGACCAACAGGCCGAAGCTCCCAGGAGCAGAAAGTGTTGGTGCCGGGAGCATAGGTGCCGACTTCTACTGGCACCGGTGGGTGCTCGACCCCCCTCTGCCCCCAGCCCCGTCCTGACTCCACCCCTGCCCCGCTCCCTTACCCCCCCTTTCCAACCCCTTCCCCAAAGTCCCCATGGCCTTGCTCCGACATCCCTGAAGAGCCCGGTCCCCTGACTGTGCTGGGCCCCGTTTTAGGTTCTTGGGTAGAGCAGGGCCCTGGGCACAGCTTCACCCTGTCTGGGGCTCTGCAGGCAGTAGGACCTCGCCCCCCAGGGTGCTGCGGGCAATGTGGCCTCACCCTGTCTGGGGCTCTGCGCTCAAACTTTGCCTTGTCCTTGAACCCTATGCTGCCACCACCAAGCGTGTTAAACAAAGAACAGGGAAAGAGCCCACTTGGAGCCCCAAAATATCCCCAAAAGAGCCCACTTGGAGCCCACAGGGAAAGAGCCCCAAAATATCCCCCCAAGCCCTACACCCCCTTTCCTGGGGAAGGCTTGATAAGAATCCTCACCAACTGGTACAGGTGAACACAGACTCAAACTCTTGGATCTTAAGAACAATGAAAAATCAATCAGGTTCTTAAGAGAAGAATTTTAATGAAAGAAAAGGTAAAAGAATCACCTCTGTGAAATCAGGATGGTAAATACTTTACAGGGTATTCAGATTCAAAACACAGAGGATCCCCCTCTGGGCAAAACCTTAAAGTTACAGAAAACAGAAATAAACCTCCCTCTTAACGCAGGGAAAATTCACATAAAACCAAAGATAAACTAATCCGCCTTGCCTGGCTTACCTCTACTGGTTGTAATATTGGAGACTTGGATTAGGATGGGTTGGAGAAGATGGATTTCTGTCTGGCCTCTCTCAGTCCCAAGAGAGAACAACCACCCTGAACAAGGAGCACAAAACAAAACCTTCCCCCCCAAGATTTGAAAGTCTTTTGTCCCCTTATTGGTCCTTTGGGTCAGGTGCCAGCCAGGTTAGCTTAGCTTCTTAACCCTTTACAGGTAACAGGATGTTGCCTCTGGCCAGGAGGGATTTATACACTGTGTACAGAAAGGTGGTTACCCTTCCCTTTATATTTATGACAGCACCTTTGCAGGGAAGGGGCCCAGGCCATCAGTTGCCAGGAGACAGGGTGTCGGCCATTCTCTGTACAGACATCATCACACTGGCCCTCTAGGGCTCTCCAACAATCACACCCCCCTTATCCCACCACCTAGATACTTAAGAAATGCATAGGGGAAACTGAGGCACCCATACAGTATTCAGAGAAAGCATAAAGAAAATTCCCATTCGTCACAGGTGGGACCTCGCCCCCGGGGGTGCTGCGGGCAATGTGGCTTCGCCCCGTCTGGGGCTCTGCAGGCGGCAGGGTGGCCAGGCACAGGACACCCCTTCACTCTCGTTTTCTGATTTCAGGGGACTCTCCGCCCGGTGGGAGCTCGTACCCAGGGGACACGCTCCCCTGCAGCGTGGCCCAGGGCAGGCGTCTCCAGCCAGGCCAGTCGCACTGCGGCTGCTGCAGCCGGCACACCGGCGCTGGGAGGATCGAGCGAGACCCCTGCTGGGCCAAGGCCTGGCCGAGCCTGGCCCGTCCCCAGGCCCCCCGGCCGCAAGACGAGGCGGCAGCAGACAGCGACGGCAGGGGCGCCAAGGCATGTCCGTGCCAGGCGGCCCTGCCCTGCGGCCGGGGGGCCCCGTCACGCTCCGCAGACAGCCTGGACAGCTGCGGGTTCTCCACTGCCCCCTCGTCCCTCAGCACCCCCGGCCCCTGCGAGCGCCCAGCCAGAGAGGGGGAGGGGGCTCTGGCCTCTGCCCCGGACCTGGGGGGCCCAGCCGAGGAGACCATCAGCTCCATGCTGGGCTGCTGCGCCATCAGCCCCCAGGCAGCAGCCCTGCCCCTTGGCATCGACCGGTCGCCCACCGCCAACAGCGCCGCGGCACAGCTGCTGGAGGCGTTCCTGACCCAGAAGGTCCGAGCCAGAGACCCGGCCACCCTGCCCGCCGGCGCGGAGGGAGGTGGCCCCCCAGGGCAGGGGGACGTCCTGCACAGAGCCGGCCGCCCCAGCCAGCCCACCGCCTCCACCTCTCTGCAGCAGCTCCGGCACCATAACCCCCGCTTCCAGCTGGCCATGGCTCACTTCGAGGGTAGCGCAGAGGCCTGTGGCTGGCAGAGCGAGCCGGGCTGGCTGCGGGCCGGAGATACCAGGCAGGGGTGGGGCGCAGGGGGCCCACAGCACGGCAGCCGGAGCGGGGAAACCAGGCGGGCCGCGCCGCGCCCACCCCACTGCAGCGTGGCACGGGACTCTGCTGTGTGCGATGCCAGGGGCCCTCCTCTCCGCGCCACGGGCCTGCCCACGGGACACGGGTGCTGTGCCACGGTTGAAGTCGTGGGCAGGAGGCCTCGGCAGGATCAGAGCCGAGGCCGGAGCTCTGCATTTCACTGCTGCCGCCACAGGCCCTGCGGCGACCGCGCCGGCCCACGCCCAGACTGGGAACCCCCGTGCGACGGCAGAGGTACCTGGGTAACCAGGGGGAGCCACAGGGAAATGGGTGGCGCCCCCGAATGGACCGAGAAGTGTCCCAGCGACCTGCCCGCCACGCCCCCCAGCCGCCACCTGGCGCAGCCAGCGCTGAGATGGGCACGCTCGAGCCAGAGCGCCCTGTGCATCCATGCCTGCAACACGGGCCCCTGGGCTCGCACCCCCTGCTCAGACCACGCGCCAGGGAGCCCCTGCCAGGCGCCCAGGAGAGCTGCCATGGGGCCCCGCCCAGGAGACTGCTGTGCCCCCCTCTGGCCTGGCAGGAACGGCCCTTGGGAACCAGAGCCCGTGACGACCCCACAGATCCCCCAGGTAGATGCGGGGGAGGGACTCCCAGCTCACACTGGCTTCAATGGGGCTCCCTCACGCACAGATGCCTGCCTCCCCTGGAGGGTCCCCGACCTTGGCTCCTGCCCCATAGCTCCCAGCCCCCCTGCTGCAGGTGGGGATCTGGACCAGTGCTGAGAGGACAGTGCTCTGGGGCTAGGAGCAGCCTCTCCCCACACCCCCATAGTCCCTAGGCAGGGGTGGCTTTCCAGGCCAGGGGGATGCCAGGCTCCAGGCCTGCATCTGAGCTGGGCTGGAGGGACGGACACACACAGGCTCTGGGGCCTGGCCATGCAGCCCCTCCCCCCAGCTCTGTTCAGTGACATCACAGCCTAGTGCATGTGACATCATAGTCACTTCCATGGTGATGTCACAGGACTCCTCCCATGGGGCTGGGCTGAGGGGTCTCCAGGGCCAGAGTGGGGCAGGGGCTGGGCATGTCCTCCACTAGCCGGTGGGTGGCTGGCCCTGCAGGGCATAGAATCATAGACTATCAGGGTTGGAAGGGACCTCAGGAGGTATCTAGTCCAACCCCCTGCTCAAAGCAGGACCAATCCCCAACTAAATCATCCCAGCCAGGGCTTTGTCAAGCCTGACCTTAAAAACTTCTAAGGAAGGAGATTCCACCGCCTCCCTAGGTAACGCATTCCAGTGTTTCACCACCCTCCTCGTGAAAAAGGTTTTCCTAATATCCAACCTAAACCTCCCCCACGGCAACTTGATACCATTACTCCTTGTCCTGTCATCTGCTATCACTGAGAATAGTCTAGATCCATCCTCTTTGGATCCACCTTTCAGGTAGTTAAAAGCAGCTATCAAATCCCCCCTCATTCTTCTCTTCCGTAGACTAAACAATCCCATTTCCCTCAGCCTCTCCTCATAAGTCATGTGTTCCAGTCCCCTCCTCATTTTTGTTGCCCTTCGCTGGACTCTCCCCAATTTCTCCATATCCTTCTTGTAGTGTGGGGCCCAAAACTGGACACAGTACTCCAGATGAGGCCTCACCAATGTCGAATAGTGGGGAATGATCATGTCCCTCGTTCTGCTGGCAATGCCCCTACTTATACATCCCAAAATGCCATTGTCCTTCTTGGCAACAAGGGCACACTGTTGACTCCTATCCAGCTTCTCGTCCACTGTCACCCCTAGGTCCTTTTCTGCAGAACTGCTGCCGAGCCATTCGGTCCCTAGTCTGTAGCGGTGCATGGGGTTCTTCCGTCCTAAGTGCAGGACTCTGCACTTGTCCTTGTTGAATCTTATCAGATTTCTTTTGGCCCAATCCTCCAATTTGTCTAGGCCCCTCTGTATCTTATCCCTCCCCTCCAGCGTATCTACCTCTCCTCCCAGTTTAGTGTCATCTGCAAACTTGCTGAGGGTGCAATCCACACCATCCTCCAGATCATTTATGAAGATATTGAACAAAACCGGCCCCAGGAACGACCCTTGGGGCACTCCACTTGATACTGGCTGCCAACTAGACATGGAGCCATTGATCACTACCTGTTGAGCCCGACAATCTAGCCAACTTTCTATCCACCTTATAGTGCATTCATCCAGCCCATACTTCTTTAACTTGCTGGCAAGATTACTGTAGGAGACCGTGTCAAAAGCTTTGCTAAAGTCAAGGAACAACACGTCCACTGCTTTCCCCTCATCCACAGAGCCAGTTATCTCGTCATAGAAGGCAATTAGATTAGTCAGGCATGACTTGCCCTTGGTGAATCCATGCTGACTGTTCCTGATCACTTTCCTCTCCTCGAAGTGCTTCAGAATTGATTCCTCGAGGACCTGCTCCATGATTTTTCCAGGGACTGAGGTGAGGCTGACTGGCCTGTAGTTCCCAGGATCCTCCTTCTTCCCTTGTTTAAAGATGGGCACTACATTAGCCTTTTTCCAGTTATCCGGGATTTCCCCGGATCGCCATGAGTTTTCAAAGATAATGGCCAATGGCTCTGCAATCACATCTGCCAACTCCTTTAGCACTCTCGGATGCAACTCGTCCGGCCCCATGGACTTGTGCACGTCCAGCTTTTCTAAATAGTCCCGAACCACTTCTTTCTCCACAGAGGGCTGGCCACCTCCTCCCCATGCTGTGCTGCCCAGTGCAGCAGTCTGGGAGCTGACCTTGTTCGTGAAGACAGGGGCAAAAAAAGCATTGAGTACATTAGCTTTTTCCACATCCTCTGTCACTAGGTTGCTTCCCTCATTCAGTAAGGGGCCCACACTTTCCTTGACTTTCTTCTTGTTGCTAACATACCTGAAGAAACCCTTCTTGTTACTCTTAACATCTCTTGCTAGCTGCACCTCCAGGTGTGATTTGGCCTTCCTGATTTCACTCCTGCATGCCTGAGCAATATTTTTATACTCTTCCCTGGTCATTTGTCCAGTCTTCCACTTCTTGTAAGCTGCTTTTTTGTGTTTAAGATCAGCAAGGATTTCACTGTTAAGCCAAGCTGGTCGCCTGCCATATTTACTATTCTTTCCACACATCGGGATGGTTTGTCCCTGTAACCTCAGTAAGTATTCTTTAAAATACAGCCAGCTCTCCTGGACTCCTTTCCCCCTCATGTTATTCTCCCAGGGGATCCTGCCCATCAGTTCCCAGAGGGAGTCAAAGTCTGCTTTTCCGAAGTCCAGGGTCCGTATTCTGCTGCTCTCCTTTCTTCCCTGTGTCAGAATCCTGAACTCGACCATCTCATGGTCACTGCCTCCTTGGTTCCCATCCACTTTTGCTTCCCCTACTAATTCTTCCCGGTTTGTGAGCAGCAGGTCAAGAAGAGCTCTGCCCCTAGTTGGTTCCACCAGCAATTGCACCAGGAAATTGTCCCCTACACTTTCCAAAAACATCCTGGATTGTCTGTGCACCGCTGTATTGCTCTCCCAGCAGATATCAGGGTGATTGAAGTCTCCCATGAGAACCAGGGCCTGCGATCTAGTAACTTCCGTGAGTTGCCAGAAGAAAGCCTCATCCACCTCATCCCCCTGGTGCGGTGGTCTATAGCAGACTCCCACCACGACATCACCCTTGCTTCTAAGCTTCTAAACTTAATCCAGAGACTCTCAGGTTTTTCTGCAGTTTCATAGCGGAGCTCTGAGCAGTTATACTGCTCCCTTACATACAGTGCTACTCCCCCACCTTTTCTGCCCTGCCTGTCCTTCCTGAACAGTTTATATCCATCCATGACAGTGCTCCAGTCATATGAGTTATCCCATCAAGTCTCTGTTATTCCAATCACGTCATAATTCCTTGACTGTGCCAGGACTTCCAGTTCTCCCTGCTTGTTTCCCAGGCTTCTTGCATTTGTGTATAGGCCCTTGAGATAATTTGCTGTTTGTCCTGCTTTCTTAGTATGAAGCAGGAGCCCTCCCCTTTCGCGCTCTCCTGCTTGTGCTTCCTTCCGGTCTCCCACGTCCCCACTTACCTCAGGGCTCTGGTCTCCCTCCCCCGGTGAACCTAGTTTAAAGCCCTCCTCACTAGGTTAGCCAGCCTGCTTGTGAAGATGCTCTTCCCTCTCTTCGTTAGGTGGAGCCCGTCTCTGCCTAGCACTCCTCCTTCTTGGAACACCATCCCATGGACCATCCCATGGTCAAAGAATCCAAAGCCTTCTCTCTGACACCACCTGCGTAGCCATTCATGCATGCAGAGCCGGGTAGTGCCAGGCAGACTGGGGTGCGCGAAGGCTGCTGGGAGCAGGGGGGGGTGGCTCCATGGGGCTGGTGAGCAGGGACAGGGCCTGGGGCAAAGGTGACCCAGCTCTGCTGGAGCACCTGGGGCCAGGCCAGTGGCAGCCGCCCACTTTCTCCTAGCCCAGTCCTGGGGCGGAGGGCAGCCCCTCCCTGCAGACTTGGGAAGCAATTGGGGAGGCATCCCTGGCTGCAGTGGGGACAGTGCAGACAATATACCACAATATACCTGCAGGGGGCACCATTCCCATCCCCGACCAATGGGGCACACTTGGGGGAGGCCTCCTCCCACGCCCAGGAATAGGGCCCACCGAGGACCACGGCCCAGGCATGGGGATCCCATCCTTGTTCTCCTGGGGTGCCCCTCTGCTCTCCCTCCCACTCCTCCACGCTCACACTGGGGAAGCCTCATTAGACACATCTTCTCCAATCCAGCCCTGTCACCCGCTGCCCCCAAACACCCTACCCTGCCCGTGCCCCCCAACCCAGCATGGCACTCCCCGACCCGGCCCCCACATGCCCCAGCTCTTCCTGCCCTGCTCCAGGGCAGCCGTGTGGGTTGGACAGCCCAGTCACCCAGCCAAGAGACCCCCCCTCTCTGCTCTGCCCTCCTTGGCCCCCTGGCACTCTCAGCAGCTCTGTGCTATGCCCCAGCGCATTGCCAAGAGCTTCCTCCAGGGTCGGGCACACGGCCTCTGAGACCCCCCCAGGTCCCCACCCTCCTGCTTCACCCTCGAGCTCTGCCCTCGAGTACCCCTGAGCCAGACGGTGGTCAGAGACCTCTACCTTCTTCCACCCCCGTGCCCCCTTGGCCCTACCCAGGCACCTCCATCCATGTTAATGGCTCCAGGTAGCCGTCAGGCAGCACCAGCCCTGGGCTGCCCTTGGGCGGCACAGGGGGGCCAAGGCTAGGCCAGTCAGCATGGCCAGCGCCAGGGCTCCACCCGGCCTCGCTGCTGGGCACACCTTGGCGCTGCCCCATCTCTGTCCCGTGTCTGTCAGCCCCAGGTGAGCGGTGCGGCTCTGTGAGCTTGGCTCTGAGCTGAGACCCCTGACGCCTCTCGGGCCCTGCCGAGGTCACTGGTTAGCCAGCCAGAGCTTTGCTCTTGGTGTCAATTGTTCAGGGCTCCCAGCGCCCTCCTGGATCCTCCACTGGGCCGGGTGGGTTCAGCACCCGTCAAGGCCCCCTTCACACCACCCCAGCCAGGCCTTGACCCAGCACCTCCCAGCTCCTGCCCTGCCCTGGGTGTCGTCACCCTTCAGCACCACGGGGGCATGAGACCAGCTCCCGCCCGGGCCCCACAACAGTGAGAGTTGCCAACTTCCTAATTGCACAAAACTGAACACCCCTTCTCCGAGGCCCCGCCCCTGCTCCTGCTCCGCCCCTTCTCCGAGGCCCCGCCCCTGCTCTTGCTCCGCCCCTTCTCCAAGGCCCCGCCCCTGCTCCTGCTCCGCCTCTTCTCCGAGGCCCTGCCCCTGCTCCTGCTCCGCCCCTTCTCTGAGGCCCCGCCCCTGCTCCGCCCCTTCTCCGAGGCCCCGCCCCTGCTCCTGCTCCACCCCTTCTCTGAGGCCCCGCCCCTGCTCCTGCTCCGCCCCTTCTCCGAGGCCCCGCCCCTGCTCCTGCTCCACCCCTTCTCCGAGGCCCCGCCCCTGCTCTTGCTCCGCCCTTTCTCCAAGGCCCCGCCCCTGCTCCTGCTCCACCCCTTCTCCGAGGCCCCGCCCCTGCTCCTGCTCCGCCCCTTCTCTGAGGCCCCGCCCCTGCTCCGCCCCTTCTCCGAGGCCCCGCCCCTGCTCCTGCTCCACCCCTTCTCTGAGGCCCCGCCCCTGCTCTTGCTCCGCCCCTTCTCCAAGGCCCCGCCCCTGCTCCTGCTCCGCCCCTTTTCCGAGGCCCCGCCCCTGCTCCTGCTCCGCCCCTTCTCCGAGGGAGCTGCGGAGCCGGCACTCGGGGCGGGCGCAGTGTCTGGAGCCTCCCTGGCCGCCCATGTGCCTAGGGGCCACGAGGACCTAGCAGCTGCTTCCAGGAGCTGCGCGGCGCTTGGGCAGGCAGGGAGCCTCCCTTAGCCCGGGCTGCCACTGCGCCGCCGGCCGGACTTTCAGCGGCCCGGTCGGAGCTGCCAGGGCCGTTCCAGTTGAAACCGGACGCCTGGCAACCCTACGGGCCATTCAACTAGCACAGAAAATTCCTGCTTGTCACAGCAGGCTTCGTTCCCACCACAGCCCCAGCGTGCCCCGCTCTGGCACACCCTGCTCAGAGCCAGCAGACCCCGCTTCCAGGCAGGGCTCAAGACGCTCCCAGGGCCCCAAACCAGCCTGGACGTGGCCTGCTCTGGCCCTGGCACCCACCAAATGGCTCGCTTGGCTCTGCCCCAGCCCCCCAACCTGCCCCAAGCCCGATGCTTGTCCTCCCAGCTTGCAGCTTGTCCTTGTGGGCCCTGACCCGGGGCCTGTTCTGCGCCCCACGGGGTCTCCGCCGGCTTCGCTCTCACCCTGGGGAGTTCCCAGCCGGCAGGCCCAGGCTCCCTCCCGGTGCCCAGCAGCGACGCTCTGGGCCTGGTTCTGGGCTGCCCAGCCAGGCAGCCGGAGAAGAGAAGCACCAGGGAGTGGGGCCCCTGCAGCATGAGGGAGCCCGAAGCCTATCGGCCCTCGGCCAGAGCTGGAGCCCACGGGGCAGCGACCCGCCCGGCCCTGCCCGAGGGGCACCAGGCCTCAGGCTGGGGCAGCCACGGAGCCGCGCAGCACGGAGCCGGTAGCACTCAGCGGGCTCTGCCCTGCCCTGGGCCGACCCGCCTGGCCCCATGCCGGAGCAGGGGTGCCGGGAGCTGCCAGCTCCATGCGCCTCCCCTCACCTTTCAGGACGAGGCCCTGCCGCCCTAGAGAGCAGGCTCTCCGTGCCCAGCAGCCCCTCAGGGCAGGGGGACGCTGCTGCCCTCGGCACAGGGCTCCCCTGAGGTGCCAGCCTGGCTCACCAGGCCTGGGGGAGTTGGTCCCCCGGCTCCCTCTGGGCTGAGCTCTCCCTTTGTCTCTCCTCCCTGGCCACAGCCCGTCCCCAGGAAGCTGAGCTGCAGCCACACCGAGCCTGGCGAGAGCCCAGAAGACGACTGCGCTTGCACCCGCCGGCAGGGCCGGTGCCCGGGGGCCTGGAGCCA
This sequence comes from Lepidochelys kempii, assembly GCF_965140285.1. NCBI lineage: Eukaryota > Metazoa > Chordata > Testudines > Cheloniidae > Lepidochelys > Lepidochelys kempii. Next base: position 1,272,729 of record NC_136381.1, on the reverse strand, counting down.
GAGCCACCCCTCGCTGGGCGGGGACGAGCGGGACTCAGAGCAGGGCTGGGAGCGGGAGCACGGGAGGGAGCAGGGCTGGGACAGGGGCATGGGCGGGAAGCGGGGTAGGGGCCAGGAATGGGCTGGGGAGCAGGCGGGGGAGCGGGGCGGGGACCAGGAATGGGTGGGGGAATGGGACAGGGACCAGGAATGGGCTGGGGAGTGGGCCGGGGAGCGGGGTGGGGACCAGGGATGGGCCAAGGAGGGGGGCAGGGACTGGGGATGGGCTGGGGAGTGGGCTGGGGAGCGGGGCAGGGACCACGAATGGGTCAGGGAGTGGGCCAGGGATGCGTGGCAAAGGGCCGGGGAGCAAGGGAGGGCCCCACAACAGCGCAGAGCCCGGCCCAGGGAGCAGCAGTGGGGCTGGCCCAGGGAGTGGGATGGGGGCCCCAGGCAGGGCCGTGTGAACAGGGTGCGGCTCATTGCCAGGACCTTTGAGCGGAGAGCACAGCGCGAGGCTGCACAAGCCAAGAGGGAGAGGAGGGCTCAGGAACACAGGGCTCTGAGGTCCCCAGGTAGCCCGGCTGGGGAGCCCCGGGGCCCCAGGGGCTGTTCCCGAGAGCCCAAGAGAGGCAACGCCCAGGCCAAAGACTCCAGGCAGCAAAACCCCCCTAGCCAGGCTGTCGCCAGGGCCCATCCGCTGGGGCCACCCCACCCCAGGAGGGAAGCCAGAGCCCAGTGGAGGGCCGGGCACCTCAGCTCCTGGCTGTGAGAGCCGGGGGAAGGCCCCAGTGGAGCTGGGGGGAGCGCTGCAGGCTGGCAGGGTGCCGGAGGGTGCTGGGGAGGGCGCTGCAGGCTGGCGGGGTGCGGGAGGGTGCTGGGGAGGGCTCAGTGGGTAAGGACGCTGCAGGCCGGCAGGGAGTGTGGGGAGCGGCGGGGGAGGAGGGCACCGTGGGGCAGGAAGCGTTGGTGGAGATGCGCAGGGAAGGCAGATGCTGGGTCATCCCCAGGCATATTAAAGTCCCTGCTGTCGGCTGAGCTAACGGCTGAGGGTTTGCTCTGAACGGAAAGATGCGCCTCCCCCCGACAGTCTGCCCACCCCCAGCCAGTGCCCTGCTCTACCCCCCAGGGGCTGGCCCTGACCTGCCCCGGCCCCCTGGATCATTCTCCTTGCAGCATCACTGCCTTGGCGCTGGGCATGAGCACCGCCGGTGCCTGGCCCCCCACGTGTGGGTCAGCTCGGGCTCAGCTCCCCAGACTGGTCTGTGCCGTGGGTGGCTCAGCTGAGTGGCTACAAAGCACACGGGGGCCAGGGGCATCTGCACTGCCCGGGGGGCTGAGCCTGCCCACAAGGCTCCTGCATCCTGGGTCCCCCCGCAGCACTGGAGTCCCGACTCTCACCTTCCGGCCAGGACTGTCCCCACCGGCCCCTGCTGCCTCTCCCAGACCTGGGCCGGCCCCGGGCACACAGCCAGCCTGGCACAACCCTCCGTGCTGCTCAAAGAGGACCATGCCCCATGCCTCACAGCCCGCGCGGCCCAGGGCCTCCAGGGGCTCTGCTCAGAGCTCATTTCCAGCTCCCCCCAGCTTGGGTTTTCGACCAAAATGCCCTGTCAAAAAGGGACCTGGCACCTCTGGTCAGCACCACTGACTGGGCTGTTAAAAGTCTGATTGGCAGGGCTGGCAGTCTCCCTACCCGGCTCTGCGAGGCTCCTGGAAGCAGCCTTGTCCCTCTGGCTCCTAGGTGAAGGGGCGGCCACGGGGGCGCTGCACACTGCCCCCACCCCAAGCACCGGCTCCGAAGCTCCCATTGGCTGGGAACCATGGGGGGCTTGGAACCACAGCCAATGGGAGCTGCAGGGGCAACGCCTGTGGGTGAGGGCAGCGCATGGAGACCCATGGCCCCTCTGCCTTGGAACCGGACTTGCTGGCTGCTTCCAGGAGCTGCTTGAGGTAATTGCTGCCTGGAGCCCACACCCCACACACCCCAACACCCTGCTCCAGCCTGCAGCCCCCTCCCACACTCCAAACTCCTCGGCCCCAGCCCTGGGCCCCCTCCCACACCCAAACTCCCTCCTGGAGCTCGCACCCCCTTGCACCCCCTTTCCCCAGCCCTGAGCCCCCTCCTGTATCCCAAACCCCTTGGCCCCAGCATGGAGCCCCCTCCTGAACCCAATCTCCCTGCCAGATCCCACACCCCTCCCACACCCCAACCCCCTGTCCCAGCCCTGAGCCCCCTCCCACCCTCTGAACCCATCAACTCCAGCCTGGAGCCCCCTCCTGCCCCCCAAACCCCTCATCCCAAGCTCCACCCCAGAGCCCTCACCCCCTCCTGCACCCAAATTCCCTCCCAGAACCTGCACCCCACAGCCCCTCCCACACCCCAACTCCTTGCCCCAGTCTGGAGTCCCCTCCCACTCTCTTAACCTCTCGGCTCCACCTCCCAGCCCAGAGCCCCCTCCTGCACCCCAAACTCCTCATCCTCAGCCCCACCCCAGAGCCCGCACCCCAACCCCCTGCCCAAGCCCAGTGAAAAGGAGTGAGTGCGGGGGGGGGGGGGGAGCAAGCAATGGAGGGAGAGGGATGGAGTGAGCGGGGGCGGGGCCTCAAAGGGGCCAGGCAGGGGCAGGGGCAGGGCCTCAGGGAAGGGGGCAGGCAGGGGTGTTTGGTTTTATGCAATTAGAAAGTTGGCAGCCCCACTGCTTCCACGTGCCCTCCCCTGGGCTGCCAGGCCTTCACGCTTACCAGCCAGTTGCTGGGGGCCATGGCTGTCCCAAGGATGGCTCTTGGTCAGTCAGCCATACCAGCCCAACCACCCTCACTCCCTCCCTGTCCCAGAGGAGAAATTAACTCCTTCACACCCAGTGGGTGACAACACAAAATGAGTGGGGAAACTGAGTCACGTTGTTCATGAAAATATGAGACATTTCCACTTTGTGCCGAGCACTTTTTGTACAGTTTGAGGCCAGAACGGATCAGACCATTTAGCGTGACCTGCGTAGCACAGCTCAGAGGCACCCTCCCGCCAGCGTCTTCTGCACTGAGCCCAAGAACTTGGGTTTGACTAAAGCATCCTCCAGAACAGTGGCCAGGCCGGATCTGGAGACATCAAGAGCTGGAGAGTGGAGTCACCCTCACTGCTAACTTCCCGTTTCCCTGGGCCTGGCTTCATCTGGTGCTGCCTTCCTTTGCTAGATTAAAGACCTCGTTACTGCTGGGGATTTCCTCCCCAGGAAGATACTGACACACGGAAATTACATCACCTCGTAGTCGCTGTGTAACCCTTCTGTCAGGTGGAGCCGGCAGCAACCAGGACCGGGTTCAATAAGTAGGGGTTCCTTTCCATTGATAAAACACAGAACCGGCTCGAGCCCCCACCCAGGAACCTGGGAAAATTACACACCACCCCTGAAGGTGTAGCTCACGAAAGCTTATGCTCAAATAAATTGGTTAGTCTCTAAGGTGCCACAAGTACTCCTTTTCTTTTTGCAAATACAGACTAACACGGCTGCTACTCTGAAACATCACCCCTGGGTGCCTCTGAGAGGCAGTACGTCCCTACTTGCAAGCGCAGAGTCTGAGCGTACAAAAGAAACATTCATGAAAGGAGAGAAGTCACCTGACATTAAGCAGGACTCATAAACATAAACTGTGAGCAGGACACCCACTGCAGAGTGCATAAGGCAGAGTCTTCTTCTGCCTCACGTTCTTGAGTTCCGTTACCGTGCCCCTCTCTGCTCTCTCACCATACCCCACTCGCAGTATCTGTCCTTGGTCAATGAGGACCCAGGGTGCAGAGGTGCATCTGTGTGAGTTCACCTCCCACCGGGGAAGAAGGCACCTGGCTTGCTCCACCATCTGAGCACTTGCTCTGGTTCGGTGCCCTGCCAGCCACTGCTCCTCGCCAGCCGCTGCTCCTCGCTGCCCGGCCGCCCCGCCAGCCACTGCTCCTCGCCAGCCGCTGCTCCTCACCGCCTGGCCGCCTGGTTGCCCCGCCAGCCGCTGCTCCTCGCCGCCCGGCCGCCCCGCCAGCCGCTGCTCCTCGCCGCCTGGCCGCCCTGCCAGCCGCTGCTCCTCACCAGCCACTGCTCCTCGCTGCCCGGCCGCCCCGCCAGCCACTGCTTCTCGCCACCTGGCCGCCCCGCCAGCCGCTGCTCCTCACCGCCCGGCCACCCTGCCAGCCGCTGCTCCTCACCGCTCAGCCGCCTGGTTGCCCCGCCAGCCGCTGCTCCTTGCCAGCTGCTGCTCCTCGCCACCCGGCCGCCCCGCCAGCCACTGCTCCTCGCCACCCGGCCACCCCTCCCACCGCTGCTCCTTGCCAGCTGCTGCTCCTCGCCGCCCGGCCACCCCTCCCACCGCTGCTCCTTGCTACCTGGCTGCCCCGCCAGCCGCTGCTCCTCCCCACCCAGCCGCCCCGCCAGCCGCTGCTCCTTGCCGCCCAGCCGCCCCTCCCACCGCTGCTCCTCACTGCCCGGCTCCCCCGCCAGCCGCTGCTCCTCCCCACCCAGCCGCCCCGCCAGCCGCTGCTCCTTGCCGCCCAGCCGCCCCTCCCACCGCTGCTCCTCACTGCCCGGCTCCCCCGCCAGCCGCTGCTCCTCGCCGCCCAGCCGCCCCTCCCACCGCTGCTCCTCACTGCCCAGCCGCCCCTCCCACCGCTGCTCCTCCCCACCCAGCCGCCCCGCCAGCCGCTGCTCCTTGCCGCCCAGCCGCCCCTCCCACCGCTGCTCCTCGCTGCCCGGCTCCCCCGCCAGCCGCTGCTCCTCGCCGCCCAGCCGCCCCTCCCACCGCTGCTCCTCACTGCCCAGCCGCCCCGCCAGCCGCTGCTCCTCGCCGCCCGGCTGCCCCGCCCGCCGCTCGTTCTGCACCCACTGTCTGATTGTCAGTCACCTTCTGCTGCCACCTGCTGTGGCCTCTGCAGATCAGTCTCTTTGTGATTTTCAGCTTTTATTAGGCTGGGTAGAAATCCTGCCCCACCACAAATGTTTTCAGCTGTTATTAAACACGTAACATAACAAAAGGCTCCTGATGAAGCCTATTTATGAACAGTGCAGAGGAACCAGATTGGGGACCCCTAGGGAGAGTCCACACTACCTAGCTGAGATACCTGTCCCCTCCCCTTTTACTTTCTCTGGGCTCCGGCATTTGAGCCCCAGACTTAACAAGGGCCTTCCAGCTGAGGGTGACCCCCTCATTTGGGCCAGGTTAAGCACAGTTCTGCTCCCCTTTATTCATACAATAAAGACAACAACATTGATAACATCATGTCACTACCCCTGCATTCGGTACTAAAGTGATCTGTGACCCAACACCCAACACCGCTCTGTCTGTTGGATATCTAAGCAGAGTAGGTGTGTTCATGTAAATACCGTTTGCTCCTGAAGTCTCTCCCCCTCCCCAAAACAACAAGGAGTCCGACGGCACCTTAAAGACGAACAGATTTATTTGAGCATAAGCTTTCATGGGTAAAAAGATACATCTGAAGAAGTGAGGTTTTTACCCATGAAAGCTTATGCTCAAATAAATCTTTTAGTCTTTAAGGTGCCACCAGACTCCTTGTTGTTTTTGTGGATACAGACTAACACGGCTACCCCCTGATACTCTCCCACTTCCAGCTAGCTGTCAGGGGAGAACTCCTTCACAGTATCATAGAATCACAGGACTGGAAGGGACCTTGAGAGGTCGTCTAGTCCAGTCCCCTGCACTCAAGGCAGGACTAAGTATTATCTAGACCATCCCTGACAGGTGTTTGTGCAACCTGCTCTTAAAAATCCCCAATGATGGAGATTCCACAACCTCCCTGGGCAATTTATTCCAGGGCTTCACCACCCTGACAGTTAGGAAGTTTTTCCTAATGTCCAACCTAAACCGCCCTTCCTGCTATTTAAGCCCATGAGTTTAAGAAGAACATGTTTTCTCCTTGTAACAACATTTTACGTACTTGAAAACTGTGATCATGTCCCTGCTCAGTCTTCTCTTCTCCAGACTAAACAAACCCAATTTTTTCAATCTCATACGTCATGTTTTCTAGACCTTTACTCATTTTTGTTCCTCTTCTCTGGACTCTCTCCAATTTGTCCACTTCCTTTCTGAAATGTGGCGCCCAGAACTGGACACAATACTCCAGTTGAGGCCTAATCAGCGCAGAGTAGAGCAGAAGAATTACTTCTCGTGTCTTGCTTACAACACTCTGCTAATACATCTGTGACATTTTTGTCATAAGCTGGGACCATATGGATCATTGTTGCAACCAAGGTCCTGTAGTGGCACCAAATCTTGTATAAAGGGGGTCAAAGGAGGTGTCCCAGACAAGGTGATGGTTTGCTGGTTAGGATTATGCTGTCTGTGTGTGTGTATCATTTTTGTAGTTGAAGTTATGAAAATTTGCTCTGTACTGTCTGTATTTCAAACTTCTGCTCTGCCTCTGGGTGACTCCACAGACAAGTTGGTGTCAGCTCTGCCTAGCCTGCTGGATGGCCCATTAAGGAACATCCGCTACACAACTGACCCATTGAGAGAAGGCACACACCCCTTGGGACTCAGCCAGGCATGCAGGGACCTGCCTATGGACAGAACTCTGAGGTTTTTCCAGGCCATGTGGTGGACAGCTTGTCTTTGGGACAAAGAAAGACAGACCACACGGCAAGAGACTATAAAAGGCTGCAGCAGCTCCTCCATCCTGTCTTCAATCCTGCTTCTTACCTCTGGAGGGACTTTGCTACACTGAAGCTTTGAACCAAGGACTGAAGGACCCCTCCCTGCTGGGGATGTTCTCCAGAGACTTGATTTGAACCTGCCGTTCACTACAAAAGGTTCCCTCCACCCCCCGCCCCCGGCTCTCCTGCTAGTAATAGCTCACCTTACCTGATCACTCTCATTACAGTGTGTACGGTAACACCCATTGTTTCATGTTCTCTGTGTATATAAATCTCCCCACTGTATTTTCCACTGAATGCATCCAATGAAGTGAGCTGTAGCTCACGAAAGCTTATGCTCAAATAACATGTTAGTCTAAGGTGCCACAAGTCCTCCTTTTCTTTTTGGTATTTCCTAGGGATCTTAAGAGTTGGCTAATGTTTTTATCAAACCATTCCATGAGGATCACTGGATCACAGGCAGCAATCCATGATTGGTTGGCGGGGAGTGAACTATTCCTAAAATGTTGGCTTATAAGGAGGGCTGCATCTTCTCCCATGATCGCTCTAATTATCTGGGCACTAAAAGTTCCCAGAAGCAGGTACAGCTGGACCTTTCTTCCGGCAACTCACAGAAGTTACTAGATCACACGTCCTGGTTCTCATGAGAGACTTCAATCACCTGGCTATCTGCTGGGAGAGCAATACAGCGGTGCATAGACAATCCAGGAAGTTTTTGGAAAATGTAGGGGACAATTTCCTGGTGCAAGTGCTGGAGGAACCAACTAGGGGCAGAGCTCTTCTTGACCTGCTGCTCACAAACCGGGAAGAATTAGTGGGGGAAGCAAAAGTGGATGGGAACCTGGGAGGCAGTGACCATGAGATGGCTCCCTCCGGGAACTGATGGGCAGGATCCCCTGGGAGAATAACATGAGGTGGAAAGGAGTCCAGGAGAGCTGGCTGCATTTTAAAGAATCCTTATTGAGGTTACAGGGACAAACCATCCCGATGTGTGGAAAGAATAGTAAATATGGCAGGTGACCAGCTTGGATTAACAGTGAAATCCTTGCTGATCTTAAATACAAAAAGGAAGCTTACAAGAAGTGGAAAATTGGACAAATGACCAGGGAAGAGTATAAAAATCTTGCTCAGGCTTGCAGGAGTGAAATCAGGAAGGCCAAATCACACCTGGAGTTGCAGCTAGCAAGAGATGTTAAGAGTAACAAGAAGGGTTTCTTCAGGTATGTTGGCAATAAGAAGAAAGTCAAGGAAAGTGTGGGCCCCTTACTGAATGAGGGAGGTGTTAGAGAGCTTATTCCTTCACTCTCCCACTTCCCTGGTCCTTCTCACATGAACAGAGAGCAACAATACCCGAAGTCCGAAGGTGCAAACAATTCGATGTTTATTGGGGTGAACTTCCAGCAAGCTTAAATACAAGTTCCTTTTCCTTATTTCCAAATCCCAACTTACTTCCTGTTTGCCCCGAATTTATATAGTAATATTCTTAGCTATACCTTAACCAATCATTCTACTAAAATTTAACTAACCAATCCTAACATATTGTAACATGATTTTGTAACCAATTATATCCCATCACCTTAATTAGTTTACACCCAGCAAAATTAATTATACAGCAGACAGGAACAATCACAGAACCAGATAGAGATTATACAGACAAACAATAGCAAAGTGGGAACTATAATGGCAAGACAATACAGAAGTGAGGATTTCACATCCCAGTATTGATAAGTGAGTTCTTGCCAGACAGGATGCTCTCAAACTAAGTTTTCTTTTACATTTTCTAGGCACTTCCCTTTCTCTGGAGCTGATAGGCACTATCAGGACAGGATTGTATTCCTAACAGCCCAATAGCACCTTCTTTCCATGTGACTACTTTGGAATGTGAGGAGGTGACCGGTCGCTTCCCAGCTTATGGCTGCCTCTGTCGCTTAGCCAAAGGCCTTAGCCTAAGAACAGGGCCCCAGACTGTCACAGTAAGAGAAGGCCCTTACACCAGCAGACAGTGATTTTGATTCTTTCTTTTATACCTCTATCACTAGCCAAGTGATAAAAATACGCCTAAATTCTTAAAGTACAGGCCTTTACAGACAGGCCTGAATATCTATATCCTAACACTCCCCCCCTTTTTTTTCTTTTTCTTTTGGGATCCTCCTGCCCAGGTATCCCTGGAAAAGCATAGGACATATGGCGACACATTTCCTGATAGGGCCAGGCATGAAGGTGGAAGGTGTCGATGCTCCATCTGTCCCACTGCCCCTTGTGTAGTACCATGCCCTGCACCTTCTCTCCTACGGGCATACCACACCTATTCCAATTAGTGTTCCAGACTTCCCAGTGTAGTGGGCCCGAGAAGGTTGGGTCCGGGTTGTCTAGTACACATAGGTGGGGGGGAGGGACTTACTACATTACTTCTAGGTTATAATTAGTGGCTGTTCTCTAGGGGGTTGTGCCCCCCTTGATCGTTTCCATATGCAATGTAACACACATATAGTTAACAATACACCAGCTGCTATGATACTCCACAGCAACACCGAGAGTCCTGACCACTGCAGTATGGTCCGACATCCTGGCCACCACCAAAAACACTGCTTCTCCTCCTTTGATAAGGTTAAAATTTTGTCAGCGCCATCCTGTAGTGTGTATTGTAAGTGTGTCCAACTGTTGGCGCTTGCAGCAAGTTGCTCTTGTAATCTTTGTGTACTTTTGTCCATATTGTGTGTCCATTGAATATCCACAGTGAAATTTGGTATTGTCCAAACCAATTCAACTACTTGGTACGGTATCGGGTAGTAGGTGCTGGTTCGATTGTTTACAACGATTGAGTCCACTGATCCATTGGTGCACCATAGTCCAGGTGGCAGAGTATAGAAGTTCATAATTTTGTCATACACTGGAAGGATTTTGCCTCCTAGTGTTATATTGCAGGATTGCATACATTCCCAACAGAATACACCATACCCCATATACATTACCCCTAAATGCCCCCCCTTTGCAATAGGCCATTGATCCTGCTCCTCCATAGTCATAGGAGAGGGGCACATCCATATTCCTCCTCTGGATATACAACTGCTTAATCCAATTTACACCATTCCAGCCCCCCCACCTATTCCCTAGTGGCTCCCAACGTGCTCCCCCTTCCCTACTAACTCCCATAGGGTTCAAGGGAACCACCTTATTTGCATTTCCTTCCCATGGTATCATAGTAACAATTACACAAGAACTGTCCCCACAGGTCGGGGATGTTATTTTCCAGGTAGATGGGTATATTTTTGCAATTGTGGATAGATATGGGCTAGCCTCCCGATTTAATACTGAAGGCCATTGTTCTGACCAAGCATCTCTCATAATATCCATTAACATTATTAACTGAGCATTTTGAATACCTACGCACACTTCTCCCCATGTTAGTCTTCTGAAGCCATCCTCTACCCATGTCAACAGGTCCCCTGCCCAATGAGTTAACTGCAAGTTTACCTCTACTGCTGTCCTCCACCCTGTGGCAACTGCTGATAGTTGCTGTGCCATTAATTCATTAATTTGTTGTTGAAATTTCACATTTTGGGCTTACTAATTGTTTGGTTACCCACTCGTCCCCCAGATTCCATGTACCCAGCATAGTGTTCCCCGCTGCCCACAACCCCCTTTTCCGACGACGATTCCAGGTGTGTCCCCTCACCCATGCATTGAATTGTTGTTTCAATCCTTTTATGTACATACTACAATTAGGATGGATTTGGTCCACCCACCATTCCTTGGGGCGTACCACCCATGTAATAGAGTGAAAGGACACGTTAAAAAGTGCTGGCTGCACCTGCTCCCACAATGGCTCCCAGACATTTGCTCGTCGGGGAATATTCTCGGCTCCAGGCTGTGGCCACTTTAAATTTGGATTCTTCCAACTTGGCATCCATATCACCTGTAGGGTTACATTCTGTAAAATGGTTAACTCATCGTACACCCAGCGTCCCAAAGGGGATTTTACGCCTCATGTAATATGTACATAACAATCACACCTTTGGGGATTATCTTCCATGGAAGTACCATTGTGGTTACATATGGTAACATCACACCCTCAATGTGGGGCCCTATTTTCCCAAGAGGGTTCATTTGCTCCAGGAGACCAGAGGGTTATATTCTTTGGACCCTCTGTAACAAACCACATAGCTGGGTAACTGTGTTTTCCACTATCGTTAATCATGGCAGCACCCAGGGAGTACCATGCGATATTTCCTGATAAATTTGATATTCTCCACCTGGTTGGGATTCCCCCATCTAATCCATAAACCATATACCGACACTGCCAAATTCCTGTTGGAGTATTAGTGGTACATCTTTCTATGGGGAGATTCTCATAGTCTTCATTAGCTTTATTACCACAGGTTGCATGTGTAGCCGTCCATGTGTTTCCTCCTTTTGACACTTCACATCGTGGGATCTGAATAGAATTTGTAAATTTGACAATTGTGATTAGCACTAGTAATTGTTCCATCCAGGGCCAGGGAATTTTCATCCTTTTCTCCTTTTTGAATTAACCTGTAATACACACATAACAAAATTTACACGTCCCCTTTCCCAATCCCCTGTTTGTACCTTTTTATTTGCGTGCAGTGAACCCACTCCCGTCCTCCATTCTCTGTACCCAGTAATAGCAGACTGGGCCCTAATTGGTCAAGGACAAGATAGGGGCCCTTCCATTTAGGAGCTGGGAATGGATGGTGTTGACCTGGAATCTTGTACATCACTAGATCTCCCACCGTGGGTAGATTACGCTCCCCAGGCAGGTCATACCACGCTCTGACTCTTGCTGCTCCTTGCTCGTCTCGCCAGGCCACCGCCTGCTGTACCTGTTTTACATGGTCAATTAAAGTTAAAATCCATTCTTGTGTTAGGCCGTGTGTAGTGACTTCCCCAGGTACTGGGGTAAGTAGATTTTCCCACCGTTCCATAGGCCTTCCCATGAGAGCTTCATATGGAGAAAATCCTGTGCCCTTTGATTCTCGGGCCCTTATTCTCATTAAGACAAAGGGCAGTAACTGTGACCAGTTTTTTCCTCCGACTTCCACCCCCTTTCTTAGCTCACTTTTAACGGTGCGGTTCATGCGTTCCACCTGCCCCGCAGCCTGGGGGTGATGAGCAATGTGGAACAACTGTGTGATTCCAGGGAGGGCTGATAGCTCCCCTAACAGATCTGACCGAAAAGCAGCTCCTTGGTCTGAGTCAATCACCTTTGGGACCCCCCAGCGAGTGAATCCCTCATTTACCAGTATTGCAGCAGTTACCCGGGCTGTTTGATACTTTGTGGGGAAAGCTTCCACCCACCGGCTGAAAGCATCCACTACCACCAACATGAATCGGTTTTTCCTGTGATCTGGTGGTAGGGGTCCTGTGTAATCAATCTGTATCCTTTCCCATGGTCCCCTTGGGGCTTGTCTCATTAATTCTCCCCTTAGCACCTTGTGAGGTGGGCTGTGCCTGGCACAGTCCAAACAACGTTCCAGATGTGATTTTAAATCAGCTGCCATTCCTGGCCCCCAGCACAACCTTTTTAAAGTTCCCAGGGCCTCCTCAAACCCGGGGTGTCCCCCTGCCAAGCTCCCATGCACCCAGCTTAAGAAAGCCGTCCGACTTCCCTGAGGGCACAACATGACCGGTCCCTCAGTTGTTAAGACGCACCAAATCCCTTCCATTAGTTCCACCTTTGGCACATGCCTGGCCCCAAGTTTCATGATGCCTTCCAGTCCTGGGTCAGATTCCTGCAACTCTCGAATTCGCCCTCCCCGATCTGTATCCACCCCGCTTCTTGTTAACACTGCGACAGGCACACTCTCTTCTGGCTCCCAGGGCCATGGGGGTGCCTCTGTTGCAGCCTGCTTGGCCTCTACATCGGCCAGATTATTCCCTTTGCTTAGGGGTCCTGTTTTCTTGTGTGCCTTCACCTTTACCACACTGATCCGTGTAAAACAGTGACTCAGCTCCTCCACTCGCTTCCACCAGGTAGCATGCTTGATTGTGGAGCCGTCTGTCGCCCTGACATGATTATCTGCCCACCATCTCAGCATTAATGTGGCCCCACGAAATACATCATCTGAATCTACCACCACCCAACATTCGGGCTCAAATTTGGGATCCACTTCATTTAAAGCTGTTAGCAAAGCTGCCAGTTCTGCCTCCTGAGCTGACTTTGCTTCTAGTGAGAAACCAATGGTGTTGACTGTCTCATTGCCTCGGATTCCCACAACAGCTAAGCCTGCAGTTTTCCGTCCCCCTTGATACATACAACTTCCATCCAAAAACCATACCAGTGTCCCCTCCTTTACCTGATTGGGGTTAGCCGCCCGAAACACCTGATGTTGGGTTTTACCTGGGCTGGCTTCACATTGGTGTGGGGTGCCAGCCAGATGTAATCCAGCTACCCAGACTATGGGTTCCTTTAACACCTCTGCTTTAATGTTTTCTGCCTGTAGAGCCAGCAGCCATTTAGCAATACGCTGCCCACTCACTTGTCCCTGTAAGATAGTATGCATGTTTAACAGCCGCAGGGGGTCAGGATGAGATCGGACTATGACTTTCTGCATTCCCGTAAGGTATTTAAATTTCCCTACCCCCCAGTAGGAGCACAACAGCACCTTTTCACACCACCCATACTTCAATTCCACAGCACTCAAAAGTCGAGAGGCAAAGGCCACAGGTCGGTCCTTTGCTCCATACTCCTGTGTTAATGCACAGCCAATGGTAGTGTCTGATACCAAAGGATACAGATAAAAGAATTTCTCCCCATCTGGGGAGGCCAGCACTGGAGCACTGGCCAGGTTTTCCTTCAGCACTCTCACTGCCTCAGGACACTCTTCTGACCACTCCCAAGTTGAGGCTCGGGTTAGGTCAAATAGAGGCTGGGCTATTTCTGCATAATTGGCCACAAAATCCCTGCAAAATCCAGTTAGACCCAGAAAACTTTGCAAGCTTTTAACATCCGTAGGCAGTGGCAGGGACTGGATCAGTTGCACCCGTCCCTTATCGATTTCCCTTCCCATCTGAGACACTTCCACTCCTAAGTAGGTCACTCTTGTCTGTCCCATCTGAGCCTTTTTCCCATTGACCTTCAATCCTGCTCTTGCCAAAGCTTGCAGGACCTGCTCGGTTAGTTCCCTGTCTTCTTCCTCTGTCCCTGACATTAGCAACAGGTCGTCTACATATTGTATGCACCTTGCTGAATCCACCCCCTCCAGAGCCTGTCTCATGTATCTGTGAAAAATTGCAGGGGAGTCCCTATATCCCTGGGGTAGGACTGTCCAGCAGAATTGTCTGCCCTCCCATGTGAATGCAGTTTTATACTGACACGAGGTAGCTAGTGGCAGAGACCAAAATCCATTAGCTATGTCCAAAACAGTGAAAATTCGGAATTGGGGTCCAATACGGGCCAACATTTCAGGATACGCTGCCACCACTGAGGCTGGCGAATTGGTCAGAGTATTTAGCACCCTGTAATCCACAGTGAGACGCCAGGTACCGTTTGGCTTCCTCATGGGCCACACAGCAGCATTACAAGGGGATGCAACTGCCCGAATCAGCCCCCTCTGTTCCAATTCCCCAGTCGTTGCCCCCACCTCTGCCAACGCCTCCCGAGGAATAGGGTACTGTTTCTGTGGGGGAGGGTCCCCTCCCTCCATCAGTACCTCCATGCTGCCCCTCCCACAATCCAGGTTATCCTTAGCCCACACAGGGATGTGTTCCCACCCAGCCGGGGGGGTGGGAGGGCATGTGCCGCCTTAATGGTCATAGTGGCTATCCCCATGGGAATGGTAAAGCCCTGACCGTCCTGCGTTTGCCCCAGGAAACACACCCAATTGGCTAAATCCAGTACAAGTCCCAGTTTGTGTAAATCTCCTGCCCCCAACAGATTAAGCATATCATTACAACCCCACATGATCTCCCCTTCCCCCCAGATTCCTTTGATTTGTCCCCGCCTCAGGGTTAACTGTGTCTCCCCTCCCGTTGCCCCTACAATTGTCACCATCCCTTCTGAGGGTCTCCCCTGCCCCCGTGTGGTTAAACTGATGGCTGCTCCAGTGTCTATCAAAAAATCCCTCATGGGACTCCCTTCGATTGCCCCCGGAGCGTGGGGCGGCCAGACGCGTCCCGTCCTAAACTGAGAACATGGACAGGACGCCTCCCAGGGCACCCCTAAGTTGCAGCACCCACCTCTGTCCCTCCCACTGGTTCATGAGGGGACCGGGGGTCCTGGCACCGAACGCATTCCTGTCTCCATGCAAAATTGAGTGTCTGGCATTTCAGGCAGTCCCAGTCCCTTGGCCTCCGGGACCACTTTCCCCCTGATCTGGTAAGATCGTGGGTAGTCAGTTTAGCCTGCAGTCTCTGGATCTCTTGCTCTATAGCTGCCCGCTCGTCCCTGACTAGCCCCCCAAAGCCACGAACTCTCCCTCTACCTCCTCCTCTCCAGGCTGACCCACCCCTTTCCACCTTGTATTGATCCCCCGCAGTAATAGCATGGACTGGCTCTTCCCCCTGATGCATCTGCCTCCACACATCTGCCTGTTCCAGAAACTGGGGTAGCTGATTGGGAGCAAGTTCAGGGTGCTGCAACCTTAAATGCCCCACGAACTGCGGATTGCTCAGCTCCAACCATTTCTCCAGCAATTCCACACCCCTACCCTGCTTCATACCCCCACCAGGTCCCGGTGCCCCTGCCTGTGGCAGCACCCATGGACCGTCCAGGGGATCCACCCAGCACCGTGCCCAGGCCTGTATGCGATTAAGTGTATCCCGCCCTGTTTCCCCAGGGACTCGCTTCATCTTATTCATCCCCGCAGTACGAGAGTACACCCCAAACAAGGGTTTTGCCACCTGTCCGGGGATTAGAAATGGGTGTGCCACTCCTGCCACATCGATTCCCAAGGTACCTCGTCCCAAAAGACTACGCCATAAGATCACCTGGTCCTCCCGAGTTAGACCCTCCATCTCCCTGCCCACTTCCACTAGCCACAGCACAAACTGATCCCAATCATCCCGGGGTACCTTTCCCAAGCGGCCCAGTACTGCCTCCCGGTCCTTCAGGGACAAGGGGCGGATTTCTGCCTGTTCTACTACCTGTGGGGCATGGTCCCCCCACCCCGCAACTGGGGCCACTATTCCTGCCTCCTGCAGTTCCTCCGGGTAGCCTCTCTCGCAGGGGCTGTAACTGTGGATCGCCGGCTTACAACGTCCCCCAGCAGTGGTGGGTACAGTGTTTTTTCAGGGTAGGGTGGTGGAGGTGTCTCCTTCAGTTCCATTAGTGGGGCGGATGGTTTGAGGTCCCCAAATCCATTGCCCCCATGTTTACAATAATACAATTCCTCCTCTAAGTCTCCTACTCTCCCCAGCAGTTCGTCCCTCTCTCTCCGGATTGCCTCACAAGACTCCTCTGTCCGTGCAGCATCCCGTGCCTTCAAATCCGCTACCTCTACTGCTAACACGGATTTTTCTGTTAAAATCCGTTGCTGATCCACAATCCCCTCCAAATCCTTAATGTGTTGGAGGAGATCAGCTTCCCTTTTTACCCAGTATGCCATCCCAGCACACAAACCTTGTAATACCATTCCCTTTTTCCTACACTCCTTTCCCTTGGGGTCTCCCAAAACCTCTCCCATCTCCTTCTCAATCTCATCCCAGGTAAGCCCCTGCACCTGGTATAGGCCCTGATTCTTCCTTATCCATTTGTTCAAAAAATCCGTTACCCCAGCTTGCCAGAACCCGCAACTACCATCATGAGAGTTCGCCATACCCCCTCCAAGCAGCTGCGCGGACTGTTGGGGAGGGGGACTTACAGGCTGCCACTCACCTATCCAATGTGATGTATCCAAGTCCCGGCACCAAGATGTTAGAGAGCTTATTCCTTCACTCTCCCACTTCCCTGGTCCTTCTCACATGAACAGAGAGCAACAATACCCGAAGTCCGAAGGTGCAAACAATTCGATGTTTATTGGGGTGAACTTCCAGCAAGCTTAAATACAAGTTCCTTTTCCTTATTTCCAAATCCCAACTTACTTCCTGTTTGCCCCGAATTTATATAGTAATATTCTTAGCTATACTTTAACCAATCATTCTACTAAAATTTAACTAACCAATCCTAACATATTGTAACATGATTATGTAACCAATTATATCCCACCACCTTAATTAGTTTACACCCAGCAAAATTAATCATACAGCAGACAGGAACAATCACAGAACCAGACAGAGATTATACAGACAAACAATAGCAAAGTGGGAACTATAATGGCAAGACAATACAGAAGTGAGGATTTCACATCCCAGTATTGATAAGTGAGTTCTTGCCAGACAGGATGCTATCAAACTAAGTTTTCTTTTACATTTTCTAGGCACTTCCCTTTCTCTGGAGCTGATAGGCACTATCAGGACCGGATTGTATCCTAACAGCCCAATAGCACCTTCTTTCCATGTGACTACTTTGGAATGTGAGGAGGTGACCGGTCGCTTCCCAGCTTATGGCTGCCTCTGTCGCTTAGCCAAAGGCCTGAACCTAAGAACAGGGCCCCAGACGGTCACAGTAAGAGAAGGACCTTACATTGGCAGACAGTGATTTTGATTCTTTCTTTTATACCTCTAAGTAGCCAAGTGATAAAAATACGCCTAAATTCTTAAAGTACAGGCCTTTACAGACAGGCCTGAATATCTCTATCCTAACATCTGGTATGACCGCTCTGCGTGTACCCGCTCCTGTGGCACCAGGGACCAGGTGATGTTTCTTATCCCTGTGAGGAAGAACAAGCTGCAGGTTGCCTGGGACGGGCCCTTCAAGGTCATCAGACAGGTAAACGAGGTGAACTGTGTAGTGGAACTGCCCAGCAGAGCTCACAACCACTGGGCGTATCATGTCAACATGAGGAAGCCGTATTGGGACAGGGAGAAGTTGGTACTGGCCGTGCGTGGGCAGTGGGAGAAGGGAGAGGATCCCCTGGTGGGGCTCCTCCCTGAGATGCAGGGCCATCCCTTTTGGTGCCCTACGCAGCCCCCCATGGGATTGGGGCTGGCCCCAGGCCTCCATGGGGGGGCAGGAGCAGGCTTGGGGGGCGGGGGGAAACCACCCCCCAGCATGAGCCGGTGGAGTGGAGTGGGTTGGGGCTGGGTTGCTCCACTTCCTGCTACCCGGTGAGCACAGGGTGCCCAACCCCTGCTGCAGTCCCCCAGCCCGTAGCTCAGGGGGAAGGGCGGGGGCTTTGGGGAAGGTGTGGTGAGGGGGTGGGAAGAGGTGGGGCAGAGCGGAGCAAGGGCGGGGGCTTTGGGGAAGGTGTGGTGAGGGGGTGGGAAGAGGTGGGGCAGAGCGGGGGAAGGGCGGGGGCTTTGGGGAAGGTGTGGTGAGGGGGTGGGAAGAGGTGGGGCAGAGCGGAGCAAGGGCGGGGGCTTTGGGGAAGGTGTGGTGAGGGGGTGGGAAGAGGTGGGGCAGAGCGGAGCAAGGGCGGGGGCTTTGGGGAAGGTGTGGTGAGGGGGTGGGAAGAGGTGGGGCAGAGCGGAGCAAGGGCGGGGGCTTTGGGGAAGGTGTGGTGAGGGGGTGGGAAGAGGTGGGGCAGAGCGGAGCAAGGGTGGGGGCTTTGGGGAAGAGGCAGAGCAGGGGCGGGGGCAGCTTTCCTGGCTAGCTCAGCCAGCTGGGGGGACCCGGTTGGCCACTGGAGCGGCACGCAGCTGCGCAGGGCACCAGGAAATTTGGGGCAATTTGGTGCCCTACATAGCTGCGTAGTTTGCATATGGGTAAGGACAGCCCTGCTGAGACGGGAGCCAGCCCCTTGCTGGAAACAATTCCCCTCTCGGGCCAGCTCACCCCTGCCCAGCAGGCTGAGATCAGAGCGGCGCTGCATTTGTACCAACCGCAGTTTTCCAACTGGCCTGGGCTCACTAACCCGGCTGTGCACCAGGTGGAGAGGGGAGCCGGCCCCTCCATCAGGTGTTCGCCATTCAGGGTGTGACATTGCACTCTATATGATTTTATGGAAATATGCTAATGAGTGTGAATATGAGGTAACTGGAATATGCTTCTTGCAAAAGGTCTCTAGTAAGGGATCATTACAAAGCCTAAAACCTACTGAGTGTGGTCATCCTATTTGTATGAATGTATCATTCTCATATCTGAAACTAGGAATATGAAATATACCTCTGAGGGCCTATTGTAACTGCAAAGTGTGAGCTATGAATGATGGTTTGGCATCTTGATGGCTCCCATCAGCCAGAACAATGGTCTGTGGGTGGCTCGGTTTGCAGACAGGTCTTCCTGTGGGTCAGACTGGGAGGAATGGAGGCTTGGGGTCTCACAGTGATATGTGATCATGCCACCTGACCTGGAATCCATCTTTAACCTGGTGCTTTTCCATTGAGAAGGAGGGGCTGGGAACCCAGAGAGGGACAAAGGGTTCCTGTCTTGTGCCAAAGCTATAAAAGGGAGTGGAATAGAACAAAAGGGAGCTACAATCATGAGAAATCCCCTAGCTACCACCTGAGCTGGAACAAGGGCTGAACTAGGGAAAGGATGGACCCAGACTCGGAAGGCGTCCAGTCTGTGATAGAAGTTTATTGAAACATCTCTGAGGGTGAGATTTTCTCTGTATTCAGTTTTCTTATGGATATGTCTACACTATGAAATTAGGTCGAATTTAGTCATTTTTTTAGAAATCATTTTTATACAGTCAATTGTGTGTGTCCCTACACAAAATGCTCTAAATGCATTAACTCGGCGGAGCGCTTCCACAGTACCGAGGCTAGCGTGACTTCAGGAGCATTGCACTGTGGGTAGCTATCCCATAGTTCCTGCAGTCTCCGCCGCCCATTGGAATTCTGGGTTGAGATCCCAATGCCTGATGGGGCTAAAACATTGTCGCAGGTGGTTCTGGGTACATGTCGTCAGGACCCCGTTCCCTCCCTCCCTCCGTGAAAGCAACGGCAGACAATCGTTTCGCGCCTTTTTTCCTGGGTTACCCGTGCAGACGCCATACCACGGCAAGCATGGAGCCCGCTCAGCTCACTGTCACCGTATGTCTCCTGGGTTCTGGCAGACGGGGTACTGCATTGCTACACAGCAGCAGCAACCCATTGCCTCGTGGCAGCAGATGGTGCAATAGGCCTGATAACCAGCGTCATCATGTCCTAGGTGCTCCTGGCCGCCTCGGCAAGGTCGGTCAGGAGCACCTGGGCAGACATGGGTACAGGGACATAAATAGGAGTGACTTGACCAAGTCATTCTCGTTAGTCCTGCCGGCAGTTGGCTTGCACCGTC
Organism: Lepidochelys kempii; assembly: GCF_965140285.1. Classification (NCBI taxonomy): domain Eukaryota; kingdom Metazoa; phylum Chordata; order Testudines; family Cheloniidae; genus Lepidochelys; species Lepidochelys kempii. The sequence goes on along the minus strand of NC_136381.1, from coordinate 1,252,818 downwards.
TTCTGCCGAGCAGCCAGGAGATGAGGATGGCTAGCAGTCCTACAGCACCATCTGCTGCCAGCCTAAGATGTAAGAGATAGATGACGTGGATCAAAACAAGAAATAGACCAGATTTGTTTTGTATTCATTTGCTCCCTCTCTCCCTTCCTTCGTGAAATCAACGGCTAACAATTGTTTCGGTGAGGTCTGTCAGGAGCACCCCCAAAAGTTTAATGGAGATTCAGTCCTACCTGGAATACCAGGGGGAGGGATAGCTTAGTGGGTTGAGCATTGGCGTGCTAAACCCAGGGTTTTGAGTTCAATCCTTGAGGGGGCCATTCTGTATGACAGTTGTTTTTGTTTCTCCTTGATGTAAAGCCACCCCCTTTGTTGATTTTAATTCTCTGTAAGCCATGTCATCAGTCACCCCTCCCTCCGTCAGAGCAACGGCAGACAATCGTTCCGCGCCTTTTTTCTGTGCAGACGCCATACCAAGGCAAGCATGGAGCCCGCTCAGATCACTTTGGCAATTAGGAGCACATTAAACACCACACGCGTTATCCAGCAGTATATGCAGCACCAGAACCTGCCAAAGCGAAACCAGGCGAGTAGGCGACGTCAGCGCGGTGACGAGAGTGATGAGGACATGGACACAGACTTCTCTCAAAGCATGGGCCCTGGCAATGTGGGCATCATGGTGCTAACGGGGCAGGTTCATGCCGTGGAATGCCGATTCTGGGCCCGGGAAACAAGCACAGACTGGTGGGACCGCATAGTGTTGCAGGTCTGGGACGATTCCCAGTGGCTGCGAAACTTTCGCACGCGTAAGGGCACTTTCATGGAACTTTGTGACTTGCTTTCCCCTGCCCTGAGGTGCAAGAATACCAAGATGAGAGCAGCCTTCACAGTTGAGAAGTGAGTGGCGATAGCCCTGTGGAAGCTTGCAACGCCAGACAGCTACCGGTCAGTCGGGAATCAATTTGGAGTGGGCAAATCTACTGTGGGGGCTGCTGTGATGCAAGTAGCCCACGCAATCAAAGATCTGCTGATATCAAGGGAGTGACCCTGGGAAATGTGCAGGTCATAGTGGATGGCTTTGCTGCAATGGGATTCCCTAACTGTGGTGGGGCCATAGACGGAACCCATATCCCTATCTTGGCACTGGAGCACCAAGCCGCCGAGTACATAAACCGCAAGGGGGACTTTTCGATAGTGCTGCAAGCTCTGGTGGATCACAAGGGACGTTTCACCAACATCAACGTGGGATGGCCGGGAAAGGTGCATGATGCTCGCATCTTCAGGAACTCTGGTCTGTTTCAAAAGCTGCAGGAAGGGACTTTCTTCCCAGACCAGAAAATAACTGTTGGGGATGTTGAAATGCCTATATGTATCCTTGGGGACCCAGCCTACCCCTTAATGCCATGGCTCATGAAGCCGTACACAGGCAGCCTGGACAGTAGTCAGGAGCTGTTCAACTACAGGCTGAGCAAGTGCAGAATGGTGGTAGAATGTGCATTTGGACGTTTAAAGGCGCGCTGGCGCAGTTTACTGACTAGCTTAGACCTCAGCGAAACCAATATTCCCACTGTTATTACTGCTTGCTGTGTGCTCCACAATATCTGTGAGAGTAAGGGGGAGACGTTTATGGCGGGGTGGGAGGTTGAGGCAAATCGCCTGGCCGCTGGTTATGCACAGCCAGACACCAGGGTGGTTAAAAGAGCACAGGAGGGTGCGCTGCGCATCAGAGAAGCTTTGAAAACCAGTTTCATGACTGGCCAGGCTACGGTGTGAAAGTTCTGTTTGTTTCTCCTTGATGAACCTCCCCCCCTTGGTTCACTCTACTTCCCTGTAAGCTAACCACCCGCCCCTCCTCCCTTCAATCACCGCTTGCAGAGGCAATAAAGTCATTGTTGCTTCATATTCATGCATTCTTTATTAATTCATCACACAAAGAGGGGGATAACTGCCAAGGTAGCCCGGGAGGGGTGGGGGAGGAGGGAAGGACAAGGCCACACTGCACTTTAAAACTTAAAAACTTAAAAAAATTTAAAAACTTATTGAATGCCAGCCTTCTGTTGCTTGGGCAATCCTCTGGGGTGGAGTGGCTGGTTGGCCGGAGGCTCCCCCACCACGTTCTTGGGCGTCTGGGTGAAGAGGCTATGGAACTTGGGGAGGAGGGCAGTTGGTTACACAGGGGCTGTAGCAGCGGTCTGTGCTCCTGCTGCCTTTCCTGCAGCACAACCATACACTGGAGCATATTGGTTTGATCCTCCAGCAGCCTCAGCATTGAATCCTGCCTCCTCTCATCACGCTGCCGCCACCTTTCAGCTTCAGCCCTCTCTTCAGCCCACCACTTACTCTCTTCAGCCCGTCACCTCTCCTCCCGGTCATTTTGTGCTTTCCTGCACTCTGACATTGTCTGCCTCCATGCATTCGTCTGTGCTCTGTCAGTGTGGGAGGACAGCATGAGCTCAGAGAACATTTCATCACAAGTGTGTTTTTTTCACCTTCTAATCTTTGCTAGCCTCTGGGAAGGAGAAGATCCTGTGATCCTTGAAACACATGCAGCTGGTGGAGGAAAAAAAAGGGACAGTGGTATTTAAAAAGACACATTTTCTAGAACAATGAGTACACTCTTTCACAGTAAACCTTGCTGTTAACATTACATACACAACACATGTGCTTTCATTATAAGGTTGCATTTTGCCTCCCCCCACCATGTGGCTAACAGCAGGGAACATTTCTGGTCAGCCACAGGCAAACAGCCCAGCAGGAACGGGCACCTCTGAGTGTCCCCTGAACAAAAGCACCTTTTTCAACCAGGTGACCATGAATGATATCACTCTCCTGAGGATAACACAGAGAGATAAAGAACGGATGTTGTCTGAACGCCAGTAAACTTACACTGCAATGCTTTGTTCTGCAATGATTCCTGACTATGTGCTATTGGCCTGGCGTGGTAAAGTGTCCTACCATGGTGGACGGAATAAAGCTGCCCTCCCCAGAAACCTTTTGCAAAGGCTTTGGGAGTACATCCAGGAGAGCTTTATGGAGAGTCCCTGGAGGATTTCCGCTCAATCCCCAGACACATTAACAGACGTTTCCAGTAACTGTACTGGCGGCAAATGCCAGGGCAAATTAATCATTAAACATGCTTGCTTTTAAACCATGTATACTATTTTAAAAGGTACACTCACCAGAGGTCCCTTCTCCGCCTGGTGTGTCTGGAGGCAGCCTTGGGTGGGTTCGGGGGGGACTGGCTCCAGGTCCAGGGTGAGAAACAGTTCCTGGCTGTTGGGAAAACTGGTTTCTCTGCTTGCTTGCTGTGAGCTATTTTCAACCTCCTCCTCATCTTCCTCGTCCCCAAAACCTGCTTCCGTGTTGCCTCCCACACCATTGATGGAGTCAAAGCACAGCGTTGGGGTAGTGGTGGCTGAACCCCCTAAAATGGCACGCAGCTCATCATAGAAATGGCATATTTGGGGCTCTGACCTGGAGCAGCCGTTTGCTTCTCTGGTTTTCTGGTAGGCTTGCCTCAGCTCCTTAAGTTTCAAGCGGCACTGCTTCGGGTCCCTGTTATGGCCTCTGTCCTTCATGCCCTGGGAGATTTTTACAAATGTTTTGGCATTTCAAAAGCTGGAACGGAGTTCTGGTAGCACGGATTCCTCTCCCCATACAGTGATCAGATCCCGTACCTCCTGTTCGGTCCATGCTGGCGCTCTTTTGCGATTCTGGGACTTCATCATGGTCACCTCTGCTGATGAGCTCTGCATGGTCACCTGCAGCTTGCCACACTGGCCAAACAGGAAATGAGATTCAAAATTCGCGGGCCTTGTCCTGTCTACCTGGCCAGTGCATCTGAGTTGAGAGCGCTGTCCAGAGCGGTCACAATGGAGCACTCTGGGATAGCTCCCGGAGGCCAATACCATTGAATTGCATCCACACGACCCCAAATTTGACCCGACAAGGCCGATTTCAGCGCTAATCCCCTTGTCGGGGGTGGAGTAAGGAAACTGATTTTAAGAGCACTTTAAGTCGAAAAAAAGGGCTTCGTCGTGTGGACGGGTGCAGGGTTAAATCGATTTAACACTGCTAAATTCGACCTCAACTCCTAGTGTAGACCAGGGTTTACAGTATTAGGCATAGACTTGCATGTTCTGTTTTATTTTGCTGGGTAATTCACTTTGTTCTGTCTGATATCACTTGGAACCATTAAATCCTACTTTTTGTATTTAATAAAATCACTTTTTACTTATTAATTAACCCAGAGTAAGTGATTAATACCTGGGGGAGCAAACAGCTGTGCATCTCTCTCTATCATAGAATAGATTCATAGAATATCAGGGTTGGAAGGGACCTCAGGAGGTCATCTAGTCCAACCCCCTGCTCAAAAGCAGGACCCATCCCCAATTAAATCATCCCAGCCAGGGCTTTGTCAAGCCTGACCTTAAAAACTTCTAAGGAAGGAGATTCCACCACCTCCCTAGGCAACGCATTCCAGTGTTTCACCACCCTCCTAGTGAAAAAGTTTTTCCTAATATCCAACCTAAACCTCCCCCACTGCAACTTGAGACCATTACTCCTTGTCCTGTCCTCTTCCACCACTGAGAATAGTCTAGAACCATCCTCTCTGGAACCACCTCTCAGGTAGTTGAAAGCAGCTATCAAATCCCCCCTCATTCTTCTCTTCCGCAGACTAAACAATCCCAGTTCCCTCAGCCTCTCCTCATAACTCATGTGTTCCAGACCCCTAATCATTTTTGTTGCCCTTCGCTGGACTCTTTCCAATTTATCCACATCCTTCTTGTAGTGTGGGGTCCAAAACTGGACACAGTACTCCAGATGAGGCCTCACCAATGTCGAATAGAGGGGGACGATCACGTCCCTCGATCTGCTCGCTATGCCCCTACTTATACATCCCAAAATGCCATTGGCCTTCTTGGCAACAAGGGCACACTGCTGACTCCTATCCAGCTTCTCGTCCACTGTCACCCCTAGGTCCTTTTCCGCAGAACTGCTGCCTAGCCATTCGGTCCCTAGTCTGTAGCTGTGCATTGGGTTCTTCCGTCCTAAGTGCAGGACCCTGCACTTATCCTTATTGAACCTCCATCAGATTTCTTTTGGCCCAATCCTCCAATTTGTCTAGGTCCCTCTGTATCCTATCCCTCCCCTCCAGCGTATCTACCACTCCTCCCAGTTTAGTATCATCCGCAAATTTGCTGAGAGTGCAATCCACACCATCCTCCAGATCATTTATGAAGATATTGAACAAAACCGGTCCCAGGACCGACCCCTGAGGCACTCCACTTGACACCGGCTGCCAACTAGACATGGAGCCATTGATCACTACCCGTTGAGCCCGACAATCTAGCCAACTTTCTACCCACCTTATAGTGCATTCATCCAGCCCGTACTTCTTTAACTTGCTGACAAGAATACTGTGGGAGACCGTGTCAAAAGCTTTGCTAAAGTCAAGATACAATACATCCACTGCTTTCCCTTCATCCACAGAACCAGTAATCTCATCATACAAGGCGATTAGATTAGTCAGGCATGACCTTCCCTTGGTGAATCCATGCTGGCTGTTCCTGATCACTTTCCTCTCATGTAAGTGCTTCAGGATTGATTCTTTGAGGACCTGCTCCATGATTTTTCCGGGGACTGAAGTGAGGCTTACTGGCCTGTAGTTCCCAGGATCCTCCTTCTTCCCTTTTTTAAAGATTGGCACTACATTAGTCTTTTTCCAGTCATCCGGGACTTCCCCCGTTCGCCACGAGTTTTCAAAGATAATGGCCAATGGCTCTGCAATCACAGCCGCCAATTCCTTCAGCACTCTCGGATGCAACTCGTCCGGCCCCATGGACTTGTGCACGTCCAGCTTTTCTAAATAGTCCCTAACCACCTCTTTCTCCACAGAGGGCTGGCCATGTCTTCCCCATGTTGTGATGCCCAGCGCAGCAGTCTGGGAGCTGACCTTGTTCGCGAAGACAGAGGCAAAAAAAGCATTGAGTACATTAGCTTTTTCCACATCCTCTGTCACTAGGTTGCCTCCCTCATTCATTAAGGGGCCCACACTTTCCTTGGCTTTCTTCTTGTTGCCAACATACCTGAAGAAACCCTTCTTGTTACTCTTAACATCTCTCGCTAGCTGCAGCTCCAGGTGCGATTTGGCCCTCCTAATTTCATTCCTACATGCCCGAGCAATATTTTTATACTCCTCCCTGGTCATATGTCCAACCTTCCACTTCTTGTAAGCTTCTTTTTTATGCTTAAGATCCGCTAGGATTTCACCATTAAGCCAAGCTGGTCGCCTGCCATATTTACTATTCTTTCGACACATCGGGATATCAGTGTTATAGAGGGCGAACAATCTATGAGTTTACCCTGTATACGCTTTATACAAAGTAAAACGGATTTATTTGGGGTTTGGATCCCATTGGGAGTTGGGCACCTGAGTGTTAAAGACAGGAATGTTTCTTAAGCTGTTTTCAGTTAAGCCTGCAGCTGTTGGGGGAAAATGCAAAGTTGGGATGGCTGAGGTGTCATACCCCAGGGTACTACCAGAGGTTTGTGCCCCACTTTAGCTCCCTGGCAGCTCCCCTCAGGGAGCTTTGTAGGAAGGGAAAGCTGGACAAGCTGGTCTGGACTGAGCAGTGCCAGAGGTCTCTCTGTGTACTAAAGGGGGCACTTATCCAAAGCCCGGTGCTGGTAAACCTGGATTTTAATAAACCCTTCCTGGTGTTCACCGATGCCTCAGACACCGGGCTGGGTGCGGTGCTGATGCAAACTGATACTAAGGGGGAGAGACACCCCACTGTGTACTTGATCAAGAAGCTGCTGCCCCGGGAGCAGCACTACGCGGCCATAGAGAAGGAACGCCTGGCCATGGTGTGGGCCCTTAAAAAGCTGCAGCCAGATCTTTTTGACAGGTTTCAGAGTAGCAGCCGTGTTAGTCTGTATTCGCAAAAAGAAAAGGAGGACTTGTGGCACCTTAGAGACTAACCAATTTATTTGAGCATGAGCTTTCGTGAGCTACAGCTCACTGCATCGGATGCATCCAATGAGTATCTAAGGTGCCACAAGTCCTCCTGTTCTCTTTGCATATCTTTTTGCGCAGTGCTTCACGGTGTGCACTGACCATTCGCCCCGGATGTGGCTGCACCAGCTGAACGGGGCTAATGCCAAGCTGCTGAGATGGAGCCGGCTCCTCCAGGGTTATGACATGGAGGCGGTCCATGGGAGCGGGAGTGCCACGGTTATGGCCGATGCTTTGTCACGGGGTGGGGGCCCTGAATTTCCCTAGGTCACTGGTCAAGTGACCCCGCTCAGTTCAGACTCGAAGGGGAGAGAGGTGTGACGAAGCAGGGGGGTTTCTTGTTTTTCCAATAGTTTGCAGGTGGAGGGGGTGGGACGCAGTTTCCCTGGGTGTTACGGGTTTAACAAGGTGGTGGGAGAGGGAGTTTGTTGTTTCAGAGGGCCAGCGAATGGCTTGGAGAATGGATAGCCCAGCGACTGGTGACCGGGAGGCCTGGCTGCGGAGAGAGGACTCCGGTGACCGGACCAGCCGGTTCTAGCCAGAGGGGAAACAAAGGGCAGATGAGAGGAGAGGCTGAGGGGGAGAGGAGACCCAGCCGGCCTGTTTACCTGGGGCAGAAGACAAAGGACAGAAGTGGGATTTGGGGGACGGGGATAATCAGATGCCCAGCTGGAAGGAGGGGCTTCTGGACTGTGGGGGGAAGAGGGCAACCAGAGCCCATGTGGATGTGGGACAGACCTAGATGTGCTTTGCTGAGGGAGGCCAGGCAAGTTTCCTGTGCTGGGTTCAGACGTTCAATAAACCTTCCTTTTTTATGCTGTCTGAGAGTCACTCCAGTCTAGAGATCGCGGTTGCATCATTCCCTCTGGGAGTGGAGGCCATGGGGGTCCAGAGCGAGGGGACACCTAGAGGGGGGCTATTGACAAAGCCAGGTGGTGCAGTCCGGGGAGGTGGAAGGGTCAAAGGGCCTAACCCCACAGAGGGAGTGCAACCCTCGAGAAGGGCTGTCAGACTGAAGGGGGTTACTCCCAGGGGCCTTACAGAGCTGAGAGGGCACAGATCCTGTGAGTCTGTGAGAGCCAGTTACTGTTCCCTCCCCCGCCACACACAGAGTAACAGAAAATGTGGAAATAGCAGAAGTCCTAAATGACTTTTTTGTTTCAGTTTTCACCAAGAAGGTTGGTGGTGACTGGACGTCTAGCACAGTGAATGCAAGTGAAAATGAGGTAGGATCAGAGGCTAAAATAGGGAAAGGACAAGTTAAAAATTATTTAGACAAGCTAGAGATTTTCAAGTCACCAGGGCCTGATGAAATGCATCCTAGAATACTCAAGGAGCTGACAGAGGAGATAGCTGAGTCATTAGCGATTATCTTCTAAAAGTCCTGGAAGACGAGAGAGATTCCAGAGGACTGGAAAAGGGCAAATATAGTGCCCATTTATAAAAAGGGGAAGAAGGACAACCCAGGGAATTACAGACCCAGAAACTTCTGTACCCAGAAAGATAATGGAGCAAATAATTAAGCAATCAATGTGCGAACACCTAGAAGATAACGAGGTGATAAGTAAAAGTCAGCATGGATTTGTCAAGAACAAATTATGTCAAACCAACCTGATAGCTTTCTGTGACAGGGTAACAAGCCTTGTGGATAAGGGGGACGTGGTAGATGTGGTATACCTTTACTTTAGAAAGGCTTTTGATACTGTCTTGCACGACCTTCTCATAAACAAACTAAGGAAATGCAATCTAGATGGAACTACTATAAGGTGGGTGCATAACTAGCTGGAAAACTGTTCCCAGAGAGGAGTTATCAATGGTTCACAGTCATGCTGGAAGGGCATAATGAGTGGTGTCCCGCAGTGATCGGTTCTGGGTCCAGTTCTGTTTAATATCTTCATCAGTGATTTAGATAATGGCATAGAGAGTACACTTATAAAGCCTGTGGACAATACCAAGCTGGGAGGGATTGCAAGTGCTCTGGATTCAAAATGATCTGGACAAACTGGAGAAATGGTCTGAAGTAAATAGGATGAAATTCAATAAGGACAAATGCAAAGTATGCCACTTAGGAAGGAGCAATCAGTTGCACACATACAAAATGGGAAATGACTGCCTAGGAAGGAGCACTGCAGAAAGGGATCTGGGGGTCATAGTGGATCACAAGCTAAATATGAGTCACCAGTGTAACGCTGTTGCAAAAAAAGCGATCATCATACTGGGCTGTATTAGCAGGAGTGTTGTAAGCATGACAGGAGAAGTAATTCTTCTGCTCTACTGCACCCTGATGAGACCTCAGCTGGAGTATTGTGGCCAGTTCTGGGCACCACATTTCAGGAAAGATGTGGACAAACTGGAGAGAGTCTGGAGAAGAGCAACAAAAATGATAAAAGGGCTAGAAAACCTGACCTGTGAGGGAAGATTGAAAACACTGGGCTTGTTTAGTCTGGAGAAGAGAAGACAGAGGGGACGTACAAGTTTTCCTAGTACATAAAAGGTTGTTACAAGGAGAAAGGAGAAATTTTTTTTTCTTGTTTACTTTTGAGGCTACAACAAGCAGCAATGGTCTTAAATTCCAGCTAGGGAGGTTTAGGTTGGACATTAGGAAAAAATTCCCAACTGTCAGGGTGGTTTGGCACTGGAATAAATTGCCTAGGGAAGTTGTGGAATCTCCGTCATTGGAGATGTTTAAGAGCAGGTTAGACAACCCCCCCTCAGGAAGGGTCTAGATAATTGTCCTGCCATGAGTGCAGAGAACTGGACTAGATGACCTCTCTAGTCCCTGCCAGTCCTACAGTTCTATGACTGAGGGGTTGGCATGTTGGCTAACCTGTACAGAGCCAGCGGGCCTGGGCTGCCCGAGGCCATTGGTTTCAGGGACTGACCCACAGCAGGCAGGGACATGCTAAGGCAGTGGCAGGGAGAGGCCTCAGGACCCTGGGTACTGTCACACCATGCCTAGGAGAGAGGGCAGCACAGTGATACAGACACTTCACCTGCACCCAGCTGCTGCTGGCAGGGGGAGCAGCAGCTGCACGAAAGCCCAGCCCAAGAAGGACGAGAGGAGCCCAATGCTTTGTACATTCTCACTTTATTAGGACATCCTATTTATACAGATGAGTGCAGAGTGGCTCTGGGCTCGGGGCACAAGGACAGCCAGGCAGCATGCAGCAGTGCAGGGACCCCACTCGAGCACCACACCCCAGAACCTCCTGCCACGGGAGTCCAGGCAGCTCAGCAGTGCTCACAGCCTGCCTGTGCTACCAGGAGACTGTACGTGTGGTTGGGGCACGGGGGCTGCCGGGACAGAGATGGCATTTATATCCCTGCCCCTACACGGCCCCAGGGTCTGTCAGGGCCTTCCCTTGCTCCAGGGGGCGGGAGGGGCTCTGGGATCGATCTTTCTGTGCTGGTCTCCGCTGGCTGCGCCATGTAGTGCTATGGAGCCCAAATGGTGCAGCAGGCCCCCCCCACTTGCCCCATGATACCACCAGGTGTGGGGGGCAGGCACAGGTGCTTGTTGCTCTGCTGAAGTCTTCTCCCCTGGCCCTGACAGTGCCCTGCTCCTGAGGAGAGGGAGCCAGGAGCCCAAGGGCTAGTAACCTTGCTCTAGAGCAAGAACCTCCTCAGCCAGCCCCTTGCTCCCTTTGATGTCTAGCTGCCAAGTGGGCTGGCACACAGGGAGGGAGAGGTCTGCACAACTCAAGGTATGCAGCTCCCTGGCCCCAGGGACTGGTGTGCAGAGGGGATGGCAAAGTGGTCTCTGGGCTGCCCAGCAGGGCGAGCCTCACCCAGGTCTCTCCTGGTGCCGCTTGTTTAGCCAGGCCTCTGGGCAGGGGGCAGTGTAGATGCTGCTCGTGCAGGGGGCGCCCCAGGAGAGGGCTGGGATGGGGAAAGGAGAGTCTGGACGGGTGCAGGTCTCACATCTAGACAGAACTTTATTAACAGCAGCATCCAGTGACATACAGAACGACAGGGACCCAGCCCTCTGGCCACCTGGAGCAGGAGGAAGCTGGGCTGCATGGAAAAGGAAGGCAGGGCCGTGGTGCAGCCCACACCAGGTGCTCGTGGGAGGGGAACTGGGCAGAGCCCTGCACTCACCCCCGGGCCAGCCATGCATAGCACCTTGGGAAGCAGCCTCAAGGGGGCTGCACACCAGGGCACTCTGGGGAGCGGCCTGCACTCAGCCCCCCCAGTTAGCCCCCCCACACCACCACCAATGGTTCAGGGTCTCAAACATCTTCATGACTAACTGTAGTGAATACAGGCAGGTGCTGCCAGGCCCAGCAGGGGCACCGCTTGGGAGGCACTGCCCAGCCTGTCAGATCTCTGGGGCCAGGCGCTAACAGAGCCGGTGCTTTGAAGCTCTCTCTGGTTGTCTCACGAAATGCCAAGGCCTGATCTGCCTGTGTGAGGCAGCCCTGCCACTCGAGGGTAGCGCCTGGGGCCAGAGTGGGCTTCAATCCATTCACCAGTGGGAGGCTGGGGACGCAGCTGGCTACCGACAGCTGAGAGGAGCAGTAGCAGCCAAAGAGCTGCCTCTGGCAGAGGGGGGGAGCAGCATGCTTGGGACACAGCCAGGCAGAGACATTCCCTGAAGCAAGACAGCAGCTCCTGACGTGGTGCAGAGCAAAGCGATTTATACACCCCCCGCCCCGCGTGCGCCCAGCCCCACACCCCCACGCAGCACGGGCAGCCCAAGGATGGAGAGCGTCCCTCATCCCATGATGGCCCAGGGCGGGTCCTTCCAAAACCATGAGCCCAGTGCAGCTCAGATGCTCCCAACCCCACTGTCCTTCCTGAAGAACTGGTAAGGTGACCATGGGTCAAAATAACTAGAACACGAGAACCAACAACGAGATGCCATGAAAACAACACAGCAAATGGCTATGGGGGAGCAGGGCCGGGGTGGGGGCAGTGAGGTGGGGCTGGCACAGGAGGTTACCCTACTCTCCGCAGCAGCGGGTGCGCTAGTCCTTGGCCCGGCCGATGATGGCCAGGATGTAGAGGAAGATGTTGATAATATCCGTGTAGAGGTTGAGGGCGGCAAAGACGTATTCCTCCGGGCTCAGGGACAGCTGCTTGTTCCCCAGGATCATCTGAGTGTCCACCGCTAGGAACTGCAAGGGGGGAAGGGGGTCACCAGGAAGCGCATGCCAGTCCTGGCAACAAGCCTGACACACCAGCACGCTTTCTGTGGGGACCATGCCTGGCTGCCCAGCTGCAGGCCTTGCCAGCAGCTCTGCTGCCCAGGAGAATGCAGCCCCCCCCGTCCTGCACATGGCATGGCAGGAGGGACGGTCCGTGCCAGGCTGCGCCTCTTGCCCCCCTGCACACGGGGGTGCTCTGGAAATGCTGCCAGGATGGAGGGGCATGGACAGTGTCACACCCAGGAGCAGAGCACTGGGGGTTGGGTGATCCAAAGGGATGGGCCGTCCCTGGCCATGGCTGACACTGCCCTGCCAAGCTCCTCCCTCCCTGAGCAGGGTCTCCAACACCCCTCCCGCTCTAGGTGTGGGGATGGGTCCCAGTGCCAGCCCAGACAGGGCTCTCTGGCTTGGTGAGCAAGAGCTGGGACTTGGCCCCTCCCACCTACCAGCCGCCACCATCTCAAAAACGGGGGCGTTTATCCAGGCACGACGGCTGGCCCCACAGCCGACACTGGGACCCCGTGTTCATGCCCACCCCCACCGCAGAGCCGTGGTTCCAGCTGGGACGAGGCAAGAGCAGAAACAAGCTCCCAGGTGGTGCCACGAAGAGGGTCTGAAGCTATGCCAGTTCTAGAGCTGTCCCCAGCGCACAGCTCCAGGCCGGCTCTCCGGCAAGGTGCTCACCCACGGGCACAGGGATGGGGTGGCCATAGCTAGACTCGCAGCTGGAGAGGGTGGATTTTAAGGCCCAAGGGGCGCGGCGCCCATGACCCTGGGGGTTTGGTTTCTCAGTTGGGGTGAGGCAGCCACATCCCCATGGGGGAGGGGTTCATCAGGCAGAGCTGGCCCATCTGGCGAGCCTCTAGGCCGAGCTCCCTGGCTCCCACCCATGCAGCCACCCCGCCCCGGCAGACACTCACACAGGTGAAGAGCAGGGCTCCCAGCGAGGCATAGACAATGTCCATGATGCGGTTCCGGATGAAGATACACAGGATGGAGAAGATGATCAGCACCACCAGGCAGACGATCAGCACGCCCCGGCACGAGGTGAAGTCGTACTTGGTCTGCAGGAGAGGACGACGGGCCATTGGGTCGTCACATGCAGGGTCTCCAGCCCCTGCCCTTGTGGCTGGGCAGTGCCTGACCCCAGCACTGCTTGGCCTGCTGGAGGAGCTGAAAGGAGCCCTGCTTTGGGCCCAGGTCTCTGCTTTCCAGGCAGCTCCCCCAGGAGCCCAGACATGGGCCGGCTATTGCAGTGCTGGCTGCCCAGCCCCAAGCAAGGCTACGGCATGACTGGGTCCGAAGGCGAATTCCCTGGGAACCAGCACAGGCTGCACCTGGATCCTGCCAACCCCACGTCCAGCTCCCAGGGACGCTGCCGTTCCCGCTAAGCACAATCCACACCCACCGCAGCTTGAGCACGTGGAGCCGTTAGCGGGCAGGTGCTGCCCCAGCCCAAGGGCTCTGGAGCATCAACCCCTTAGTAGCATGAAGGCACAGACGGTGCCAGGGAAGCTACTGCAGCAGGGACTGACTCCTAATGGCAGGAGTCTGGCTAAGGCTCAGACTGGAGGGCACGGCTGGGCAGTGACCCACAGGTGCCAGGGCCCCAGGCACAGCCATATCCCCAGGAGGGGACAGCCTGGGGCTCCTGGCTCCCCGCTCTCACAGTTGGAAAGGCAGGTGCCAACCCCTCATTCCCCAGACAGCCACAGGGCTTCTAGTGAAGGGATCCCCCCTGGGTGGCCTAACAGCAAGCTCCCAGCCCAGCCTGGGGACAGAGCGCTGGCAGGGAGAGAGCCCAGCCCCCCTCACCTGCAGGGAGAAGAGGACAACGGTGAAGCAGACAGCGGCTGTGATGCCCACAGCCATGATGACGGCGTCCGTTTCGTAGAAGCTGGCGATCATCCCCACCATGTAGGAGAGGCTGATGGTCAGGATGGACTGGAGAGAAGGGACATGCGTTAGAGGGAGGCGGGGACTGGGGCAGGCCAAGCAGAGCTGGGGTGGGGCAGGCACCCGGGTGAGGGGCACCCCCAGCTGCCAGGGAAGCAGCCTGGGCACCACCATCCAGCCCTGAGCCATAAACCCTTAGTGCCACAACAGCCTCATTCCCCTGGGGACCCATCTGCAGCACGCACCGGAAAGCCCAAAGCTGGAAACCTACAACCCCAAGAGGGGCTGGGCCTGGAGAGTGCCCAGCTGGGGAGAATGGTGAACGAACAGTTTACAGCCTTTGCTGGAGGGAACGGCCACCTGCTAAAAGCCTAGCACATGGCCATCAGAAGGGGTCTCCACCTCCTGCCCCAATGCAGCCAGCTCACGCCCAACCAAAGGGACAAGAAAGTACGACTAGCCCTGCGTTCAGCCAAAAGCAAGTGTAATGAAATCTCACCCCAGATCCACCAGGGACCATGGCCATGGGGCTGTTATTGGCTCTGTGCTCAGGACCTAGGGGGCTGCGCTTGGGGTCAGTGCTAACACAGGAGAGCACCCTGTCACAGAGTGTGGGGGAGTCCGGGCCCTGCACCCCCACTTCCTGCAATTCCCCGTGACTCTCAGCCAGCCAGTAAAATGGAAGGTTTATTAGACAACAGGAACACAGTCCAGACAGAGCTTGTAGGTACAAACAGGACCCCTCAGTCAGGTCCCTCTGGGGGACAGGGAGCTTAGATCCCAGCCTTGGGGCTCCCTCCGTTTTTCCCCAGGCCACTCCAAACTGAAACCCCTTCAGCCATCTCACCCAGCCTCCCCCGGCTCCTCCTCCAGCCTTTGTCCAGTTCCCCAGGCAGAAGATGTCACCTGGCCCCATCCCTCCTCCTGGCTCAGGTATCGTCCCTCAAGTGAAGTCACCCCCTGCTACCCCATCCCCAATGCAGACAGTCCCAATAAAACTCCCCGGCAACATCTCCAGGTCAATCCTCCCCACTCCGTCACACGCCCCCTATGGGGCTCCACCCCAGAGCCAGCAGCACAGCACCTCCTAGTGCCTCCCTGGGCTCAACACCCCTGCACCGCCCAGCCCCTCCTCAGCAGGGCTGACTCAGCTCAGCACTTCTGGAGGGAGGTGCAAGACCATGGGGGAAGGGGTACAAGCACCCTGCGTAAGCAGCTGGGTAGGGAGACTCCCCGGAGCACTCAGCCACGGCAGCGCTGAGACTAGCCATGCAGCACAGGGCGGGGGTCGTACGGGGATGGGGCAGCATAGGGAACAGCACGACGGGTGGGGAGAGCGACTCCAGCCTGCCCCAGAGCAGACAGAGGGCCCCTCCCACTCACCCCAAGCGAGAGGGGATTTCAGGGGTGGGGCTGCAAGAGCCACGCTGGGCCTGGAGGCTGGTGCTCACCAGGGCGACCAGGTTCCAGGGGTACTTGCGGCGGAACTCCCCACAGCAGCTCAGCACGATCAGCGAGATGAAGAAGACGGCGTAGGAGACATAGTACGTCCAGACGTTGCGCCTCACAAAGCCCTTCACGCCCTTCACAAAGGTGAAGATGGCCACGAAGGCGAAGGTCACGCTCAGCTGGAGGGTCAGCACCAGGAACACCTGGAAGGGCACACGGCATGGGTGAGGGCAGGGCCCCTCTCCCCCACCATAGGGAATCTTCCCCTACCCCCACGCAAAGAGGGGCCCCCTCCCACCTCCTCCAGTGGGGATCACAGGCCCTTGGCCCCTGCCCAGCCTGACTGAAGCACCCCAGTGCACTGGGAGCCCCTCACCTTGCGGATGAAGGCCTGGCGGATGCTCTTGTCATCCCAGTGGGTGATGGGGAAGTCCTGGTTGTCATAGTACGAGGGCGGCCCCTCCTCATGGTAGTTACTGTGCAGCGGAGCTGGAGAAAGGGGGAGTAAGACAGAAGCTGGTGCAGAGCCCTTCAGCCCCCTGGCCCTGGCCAGGAGCAGCCCAGCGCCCAAGAAGAACTAAGCTCCAGGGGAGCAGGCCCCGGGCCAGATGGGTGCTGGGCTCTACCGCACGCACTGCGGCACCTTGCCCCACATCTCCAGCCCCACCCCTTGGGAGATCACGTCCTGGCTATGCCTCAGGAGCGCAGCTCACCAACTCTGATGGCCATGGTGCCAGTCTCCAGGGCACATGGGGAGGGCTCACTCCGTCTGGTGGTGGGAGTGCCGCACACGGAGACGAGAAAGGCAGGTGAGAGGGTCAGGCAGGGCTGGGAGCGGTGGGCAGAGCTGGTCAGGAGCATGGCTGTGCCTGCCACACCCCACCTGAGGGCACTGGTGTGGGGAGGCAGGAGCCCACGCCCTGCGCCTCTCAGAGGGCTGGAGGGAGCCTGAAGCTGCCCCCCACACCCAGCCTGTCTCCCCCGGGTCTCCCATGCCCAGCCCGTCTCCCACTGGCCCCCTTGCCAGCGTGGCATGGGAAGGTGGCTGCAGCATCCTCTCCCCAGGAGCTCCATGCTGGCTTGTGCTGCGCACACCGGGGCGAACAGTCACAGGCGCAGCTCAGCAATTCCTCTGTGGCTAAGAGAGCATGCCAGACACCACCATGCCCCCTCCCCGAAGGTGGAGGGCCGGCAGGAAACAGGGCCCTGGTTTGTGGCTAGGCCTCACCTGCCCCAGGGAGGGGAGGCTGCAGGAGTCTCCTCTTCTCTCCCTGGGGTGCAAGAGGGCTGCAGGCAAGGGACTCCCCGTTCTTCTCCAGAGGAAGCAACTGCTGCTGTCCCCACGGCAGAGTTCCCAGGCAGAGAAGCCCTCACAGCTGCAGCAGCAGGGAGTGGGCAGGTGGAGAGCACTGAGCCCCAGCGATTCTGGTGACCTTGGCCAAGCCACACCAATTCAGCCCCCAAATCCCACCCCTCACTCAGACCTCTGGGCCCTGTGCAGGATGGAGGGGCCCAGAGAGCTCCTCAGACTGGGAGTGTTACCGCTGCCCTACCGTGCCCAGGAGTCATGGATCCCATTGCAAAGTGGTGTCTAGGGACCTGTTTACACAGACACTGCACCAGGTTAACCAGTTTCCCTGTCTCCCTGAGGTCTAGATCCTGGGTTATTCTCACAGAGCCTATGTCCAGAGCCCGCCACATAACCCAGATCCCCCTCACTTGGCCCCCCAGGGATGGGGCTGGCTCTGCATCTTTCACCCCATTTCCCAGCAGCTGGCCCCCACCCTTGAGGGCGCAGGTACTATCCCCAGGGCCACAGCAGGTGCAGAGCAGACCTGGGAGCCCCAGGAGGAGTCTGGCAGCTCTGCATGGCAGCAGGTCAGAGGTCACCACTAGCTGCCGCAGACTTTGGGGAGAGGCCTCCAGCTGGACCGGCAGCACCTGCTGGGACTCCAGGCAGGCGGAATGCAGCCTGGCTGCTGGGAGGGTTCGGGTCTCGCTCAGCTCTAGAGGGGGATGGGGCAGCCCCCCCAGGCATGCCCTCCCCACTGCCTCTGCCCCGCCTCCCACGGGAGCAGTAATATCACTTACAGCCTTGGTCCTCTGAGACTATGGGCTGTGGCTGGGCGTACGGCGGCTGCACATACGGCCCTGGTGGACACGGCCCCTGAGGATACGCGCCTGCTGGTGGATATGGCCCCTGAGGATACGGGGCTGGTGGGTACGGCCCAGGCCCTTGAGGGTACGGGCCCTGCGGAAAGCCCGGCTGGTTGTAGGGTCCTGGCTGGAACTGGGGCTGTGGATAGGGTGCTGTCGGGAAGGGGGGCTGTGCGTAGGCTGGCGGGGCAGGAGGCTGCTGCCCAGGGAAGGCAGGGCTTGGAGTGGGGAAGCCATCGCCCGACACCAGGAAGCTCTTCTCGTGGGACATGTTCCAAGGTGCTCACTGCCGCTTCAGTACTGAGGAGAAAACACACAGAGGGGGTGTTAGAGGCCTTGCTCCCGAGTCCTCCCCACTGCCAGCCAGCCAGCCACAGCCTGAGGGGCCCCCCAAAGCCCAGCCTCCCAGGCAGCCTCCTGGACCCATCCTTTCTGGAGCAGACAGGACTAGATGCTCCCCACCAGCTGGCTCCCCAGCCCCCCACCAATCCATACCCCCCCACGACTGCCTCCCTGGCCCCCCCCCATCACCCTATGCCGCTGCCTCCCCCCGTGGCTGCCTCCATCCCCCCGCCCGCAGCTGCCATCACCCCATGGCTGCCTCCCCAGCCCCCACCACCCATTGCCTCATGCCCCCATGACCTCCCCAGCCCCCCCATTGCCCGCCTGCCTCCTCCCCAGCCCCTGTGCCCCACCCCTGCTCCCCCCCAGGCTCGCTCGGGGGGGCCCACATCACCCAGCCGTGAGGTGTCTCTGCTAGGGAGCAGGCTGACCCAGTTCCCGTGGCTCTGTCGCCACGGTAACCAGGGCCTAGCGCCAGCATCGTCCCCCCCCCACAGGCCGGAGACGGGGGTCGGGCAGCCGGCAGCACCCTCTCCCCCACCTCCTGTTCCTGGGGGCCCCACTGCTCAGCTCTGCCTGCAGGCCTGCCCCGGCCCCAGACCTGCCTGAGGCCCCCTTGCTCCCACCCGGCCCCGGCCAGCTCAGAGGGAAGGGGGCGCCTTGCGGGGGGCTCTGGGGAGGGCCCCTGCTCCCCACAGGGCTCCACCAGCCCCATGCTCCTGGCAGCCCCTTTCCCTCCCGGGCGCCCAGAGGGAACAGCAGCCGGGACCGGGCGGGGAGGCCAGGCGCTGGAGCCGGGCGGTCCGGACACGGAGCCCCCAGCAAGGAGCAGTACGGAGCTGCTGACGCCTGGCAGGCCAAATGGAAGGCCCTGCTGGTCCGGATCTGGCTGTTGGGGGGCTGCCTCAGGGCTAGGGTGACCAGACCGTGTGAAAAATCGGGATGGGGGGGTAAACAGGCACTTATATAAGACAAAGCCCCAAAATATCTTTGTCTTATATAAGACAAAGCCCCTAAAATAAGACTGCCCCTATCATAGAATCAATCATAGAATCATAGAATATCAGGGTTGGAAGGGACCCCAGAAGGTCATCTAGTCCAACCCCCTGCTCAAAGCAGGACCAATTCCCAGTTAAATCATCCCAGCCAGGGCTTTGTCAAGCCTGACCTTAAAAACCTCTAAGGAAGGAGATTCTACCACCTCCCTAGGTAACGCATTCCAGTGTTTCACCACCCTCTTAGTGAAAAAGTTTTTCCTAATATCCAATCTAAACCTCCCCCACTGCAACTTGAGACCATTACTCCTCGTTCTGTCATCTGCTACCATTGAGAACAGTCTAGAGCCATCCTCTTTGGAACCCCCTTTCAGGTAGTTGAAAGCAGCTATCAAATCCCCCCTCATTCTTCTCTTCTGCAGGCTAAACAATCCCAGCTCCCTCAGCCTCTCCTCATAACTCATGTGTTCCAGTCCCCTAATCATTTTTGTTGCCCTTCGCTGGACTCTCTCCAATTTATCCACATCCTTCTTGAAGTGTGGGGCCCAAAACTGGACACAGTACTCCAGATGAGGCCTCACCAATGTCGAATAGAGGGGAACGATCACGTCCCTCGATCTGCTCGCTATGCCCCTACTTATACATCCCAAAATGCCATTGGCCTTCTTGGCAACAAGGGCACACTGCTGACTCCTATCCAGCTTCTCGTCCACTGTCACCCCTAGGTCCTTTTCTGCAGAACTGCTGCCTAGCCATTCGGTCCCTAGTCTGTAGCTGTGCATTGGGTTCTTCCGTCCTAAGTGCAGGACCCTGCACTTATCCTTATTGAACCTCATCAGATTCCTTTTGGCCCAATCTTCCAATTGGTCTAGGTCCTTCTGTATCCTATCCCTCCCCTCCAGCGTATCTACCACTCCTCCCAGTTTAGTATCATCCGCAAATTTGCTGAGAGTGCAATCCACACCATCCTCCAGATCATTTATGAAGATATTGAATAAAACCGGCCCCAGGACCGACCCTTGGGGCACTCCACTTGATACCGGCTGCCAACTAGACATGGAGCCATTGATCACTACCCGTTGAGCCCGACAATTTAGCCAGCTTTCTACCCACCTTATAGTGCATTCATCCAGCCCATACTTCCTTAACTTGCTGACAAGAATACTATGGGAGACCGTGTCAAAAGCTTTGCTAAAGTCAAGAAACAATACATCCACTGCTTTCCCTTCATCCACAGAACCAGTAATCTCATCATAAAAGGCGATTAGATTAGTCAGGCATGACCTTCCCTTGGTGAATCCATGCTGACTGTTCCTGATCACTTTCCTCTCATGCAAGTGCTTCAGGATTGATTCTTTGAGGACCTGCTCCATGATTTTTCCAGGGACTGAGGTGAGGCTGACTGGCCTGTAGTTCCCAGGATCTTCCTTCTTCCCTTTTTTAAAGATTGACACTACATTAGCCTTTTTCCAGTCATCCGGGACTTCCCCGGTTCGCCACGAGTTTTCAAAGATAATGGCCAGTGGCTCTGCAATCACAGCCGCCAATTCCTTCAGCACTCTCGGATGCAACTCGTCCGGCCCCATGGACTTGTGCACATCCAGCTTTTCTAAATAGTCCCTAACCGCCTCTATCTCCACAGAGGGCTGGCCATCTCTTCCCCATTTTGTGATGCCCAGCGCAGCAGTCTGGGAGCTGACCTTGTTAGTGAAAACAGAGGCAAAAAAAGCATTGAGTACATTAGCTTTTTCCACATCCTCTGTCACTAGGTTGCCTCCCTCATTCAGTAAGGGGCCCACACATTCCTTGGCTTTCTTCTTGTTGCCAACATACCTGAAGAAACCCTTCTTGTTACTCTTGACATCTCTGGCTAGCTGCAGCTCCAGGTGCGATTTGGCCCTCCTGATAACATTCCTACATGCCCGAGCAATATTTTTATACTCTTCCCTGGTCATATGTCCAACCTTCCACTTCTTGTAAGCTTCTTTTTTATGTTTAAGATCCGCTAGGATTTCACCATTAAGCCAAGCTGGTCGCCTGCCATATTTACTATTCTTTCGACTCATTGGGATGGTTTGTCCCTGTAACCTCAACAGGGATTCCTTGAAATACAGCCAGCTCTCCTGGACTCCTTTCCCCTTCAAGTTAGTCCCCCAGGGGATCCTGGCCATCCGTTCCCTGAGGGAGTCGAAGTCTGCTATCAAATCAGGACATCTGGTCACCCTACTCGGGGTGCCCTGTGACTGCATGGGTGGCAGGTCCCTGCACTGCCAGAAGGGTCCGTCTAACACAGCCCGCAGGAGAGCGGGGCTTGGGGGGTTTCAGAGCCCCAGTCGAACTCCACGCGCATCTACACCGCCATCGTCCAAGCGCTAGCCCGCGCCCGGCTGGGGGGCTGCTGCACAGGCTGTGCGGAGGTACCCGAGGCACCTTGGGCAGCCACCACGCAGGAGGGGCAGGAAGGGGCTGTTACTCAGGCCTCCTGCGCGCAACAGCTGACAACGACCCTGCCCGCTCCCCAGTCCCCTAGCGAATCTCCCCTGGCTTTTCCAGGGAGACAGGGCCCCGTTCACCCCCCCCCCCCCCCCCAAGGGTCACCTCCGTCCACCCCTGCTGCAGAACTTCCCCTCTGGCCAGATCCCTCCTCCCCGGGCCCCACTGCCCCCCACCACAGGGACCCCCACTGCCCGCAGGACCCTCTCCCCACCCCACTGCAGGGCTTCCCCTCTGCCCAGGTCCCTCATCCCAGGCCCCACTGCTCTCCCCCGCAGGGACCCCTGCCGGCACAGGGCTCCCCCCACCCTGGGCCCTCTGCCTACCACACAGAAGCAAAGAAGGACACAAGCCCATTTTCCTTCTTTCCAGAAGTGGCGACGACAGCCTAGCAGCGCTGGCCACACAGCGTGCAGGCCGGGATCCGTAGTCTCCAGGGCCGCAGCTGCAGCCGAGGCGCCCATGGGGTTAACTGCCAGGGCAGATGCACGCTACTCCATTGTACACAGCTGCTGCCAAGTTCCCACGCCCCCCATGTGGGTCTTGGGCAGGCTCCTGCCATGACAGGTTGGCATGGAGTGCAACAGACGAGGTGCCACCCTGCCAGCAGGCCTAGGAGCAGAAGCCAGAGTACACCCCACCCAGAATACCGGTGGCCAGCACCCTTCCTTGGGCTCCCTCCCTACCTGTGCTGCACAGGGCTGGCCACTGAGCACCGGCTGTGTCCAGGGGCTGGCAGGCAGAGCTCTCCAGGTTGGAGCTGCTGTGCCAGGAGCAGGAGAGACCTGGCGCTGCCCAGCCCCCAGCAGGGCAACGCCCCTTCTTGTAAACACCAGGGCTCATTTCTCAGGCAGCATCAGCGGGAGCTGGGCCTGTTGCCATGAGGATCCAGGGAAATCCTATCTAAGTCCCAGCATCAGCTGGCTCTGGCACTGCAGGGCCAGTGCTGCTCCCTGCCCTGGGTTCAGTCCAACTTTCTCCTGCAAGTAATTTACAAGCAGCACAGCTGCCCCCTGGGCCTGAAGGGCTGAAACCCCACAGCGCAGCCTCCACCACAGCACCACCCACGGGATTTAACACCGTCCGTGAGACCAAGCCGGCGTCAGTCACACAGCCTAGGCATCCAGAGCTCCCAGCCACCCGGCACAGCCCCCACATACCGCACACCCCTTCCCAGGGCCCAGCAGCTCCCAGGAACGCCCCCACAGGCCCACTCGGAAACACAGAAGTGGGTGCTTCCTTCGGTCCTGGTGAGAGACGCAAGCCCCGGTTATCCCCATGCGCAGTACAGCTGCAATGCCAGCTTCCCATCGGCAATACTCCTCCTTGGGCTGGGTCCACCCTTACGAGCGGGAAGGGGGTGTGACGAAGTGGGAATATTTTTGAGAGTCCTGTTTGTGCCTCAGTTTCCCCCAGATGCCGCATTGTTGCCTACTGTTTGCTCTCCAGGCAGGCGGAGACACATGGGTGGGTTGTCCCCAGCTTTCCAGACCTCAGCCCCATACCAATGGAAGAGATGAGAAGACAATGTCAAAGCCAGTTGCCTGGACATTGACACCCAGCAACCAAGGACCCAGAGGGATGTGGACTTTCCTGTCTCTCCTTGGGGAGACTGAACAGCCTTTCCCTAGCTCGAGATCCATGGGGGTAAGTGCTGGCTCCCAGAAGGAGCCAGGGCTCTCACCTGGCGTCACAGGGGTCATTGCAGCTCAGCTGGCTCTGGGTCCAACAGACTGGACGGTGCTCTAGGCTCCCCTCAGGCCAGCCTGTGCTGTGTGCAGGGCACTGAACAAACCAGCTCTTTTGGCAACGGGGCGTATGCGTCATTGGCCCTGTGGAGGGACAAGCCTCCCTCAGGGTCTGGCTCAGTGAGATAAGCAGAGCGGAGCTGGGGGCTGCAGGCCCAGATGCCCAGTTCAAGGAGGCAGTGAGGCCATGTAGCTGTACTGGCATTAGAAAAGGTTCAGAGAAGGGCAACTAAAATGATGAGGGGGTTGGAACGGGTCTCATATGAGGAGAGATTAAAGATGCCAGGACTTTCCAGCTTGGAAAAGAGGAGACGAAGGGGGGATAGGATAGAGGTATATAAAATCATGAGTGGGGCGGATAAAGTGAATAGGGAAAAGTTCTTTACTTGTTCCCATAATATAAGAACTAGGGGCCACCAAGTGAAATTAATGGGCAGCAGGTTTAAAAGAGATAAAAGGAAGTTCTTCACTCAGCGCACAGTCAACCTGTGGAACTCCTTGCCTGAGGAGGTTGTGAAGGCTAGGACTATAACAGGGTTTAAAAAAGAACTGGATAAATTCATGGAGGTTAAGTTCATTAATGGCTATTAGCCAGGATGGGTAAGGAATGGAGTCCTTAGCCTCTGTTTATCAGAGGGTGGAGATAGATGGCAGGAGAGAGATCACTCGATCACCACCCGTTAGGTTCACTCCCTCTGGGGCACCTGGCATTGGCCACTGTCAGCAGACAGGATACTGGGCTGGATGGACCTTTGGTCTGACCCAGTAGGGCTGTTCTTATGTACCACGAGGCAGAGCGAGACCCCTCAGGGGTAAGGCCCACTGAAGGTTCGCCCTGGAGACCATTTCAAAGCTGGGGCCGCAGCACCACTCCTGTGGGTCCGGGACAGGGGGCCTATTTGTCAGTCTCTCCGCTCAGACTCACCTTGACAAATCCCATTGCTGAGCGGGTGTCTGGAGACCTCGATTCCTTCCCCCACTTCCTCCTAGATGTCCCCTTCTCAGACTGGGCAGCCAGAAACACTCCATGGCAGCCTGGGCTTGAACCTGTGCCAGGCTCTAACAGCCCACTGCTAAGAGCCAGCCAGGCCCACGCCATCACAGCACGGAGCAGGTCAGCGGGGGGGCCCTTCCGCCTGTCCCACCAGCGAAGCAGGCTGCACAGCTCCCCCAAACTTCCCTCCCCTTCCCCAGGCTCCAGGAGCATGCCGGGGACCACCACGCACATTGGCACCTCCCATGCACTCGCATCAGCAACAAGATGCAGTGCAGACAGCTAAGACAGCTCAGGCCCAGTGCCAGCACCATGGTACCCCTGCCTGCCCCACCCTTTCAGAGGGGGGCTGAACACCTGGCAAGGACCTTGGGCACTACAGCCTAGAGCCAGAGTGAGGAGGTTCCCTCCTCTCCCAGGCAGCATGGCACAGAGAAGCAGCCTAGACAAGCATCAGGCTATGCCCATTTAGAGAGCGATATAACCCGCTCTCACAACCCCTTGTGGGCCCCACACTAGCTGCACCTTCCAAGCAGAGCCTAGTTCAACGTGCAGCAGGAGTCAGATGACAAGGGCAGCTGCCCCAGATCTATTCTAATGCAGTTACATAAAGGGCTGGTGTTTCCCTACAGAGAGTCCTGCTGGTCACAGGACTCTGAACAAGTCACAAGGATCCAGAGGAGGATGAGGAACAGAGCTCTGGGGAGCAGGGAGATGAGACCAGGGATATTGAGTAAGTGGGAGCCCCATTGCTCCTACCACCATCACTGTGCAGGGGCCATAGGGACAGACTAAGGGGCCAGAGAAGGCCCCGGGCTAGTCACCCCACCGCGTAACATGACAATGGGGCATTCAATGAGCTCAGAGTTCTGTCCCTGGTGACCTAGAGAGGTGCAGCCTCCCTCACGCTGAAGAGCTGGAGGACAGGTCCACCAATGGCTATTAGCCATGCTGGTCAGGGACGCAGCCCCGGGACGCAGCCCCCTGCCTTGGGGTTCCCAACTGCCAGAACTGGGGACTGGATGACGGGGTGGATCACTCAATGATTGCCCTGTTCTGTCCATGCTCTGATGCTCTGGCACTGGCCACTGGCAGCAGGCAAGATATAGATGCTCTGGAGTCCCTGCCCTCCCCAGCTTTAGGACACCGCAAGGCCTGTTTGCGGCTGACTGTAGGTACAGCGAGGGGACAGCCGTGGTTTCGCAGGGATCAGCAAGAGGCTGGGTTCCCAGCATGGCACTCTAAGGCACACGCTGGGCACTGCTTCAGCGAAACGAATGACGGGGTTCTAGGCGCATTAGCACCTTGCGGGCGACCGTAACGGACTGCACTGTGGCCCGGAGCCACCTAACGCCGGCCTCCAGCCTGGGGTCTGCCCTCTGCAGGTGGATGGCCAAGGACCCCTCTATGGCATGAATCACAGCAGCCGCTGCACTGCAATGTTCCAGGGGCTCTCGACCCTCATGCTTCAGGGTACAAGCTTGAGAGGCATGGGGCCGGGGGATCCTCCCCCTGGCTAGGACATCAGCAGGCAGAGATTTACAGCCCATCAAAGGCACTTCGAGCACCTTCCACCCCCGCCCCCCAACCACACATAGTTACGAGCATTTTCCTGCCAGACCTGGGATCCCAGACTAACAAGAAGATCTGCGACCAGACAGCCGAGGCAGGCAATTCCAGATAGGATGGGCTCCTGGTGTGGCTGGCTACCTCCTCCCTCTGACCCATTGACAGGCTCCCTGGCACCAGGAATCTAAGCATTATTCAGCCAGCGAGAATGCAGAGACTGGTGTGGAGGAGGACTGGGATGGGGGGCTGAGAATCTCCAAGGCATGGAGATGCAATCCCCAGCCGGTGGAAGGGAAGGGGGAGGGACAAGCCCCCAAAACAACCCAGGAGAGAAACAAGGCCTCCGGGCCTAAGTCACTTGCCCCATGCCTTGCCCCCACAGGGCATATGGGGTCTCAGTCCAAACCAGATGCCCCCCCTGAGTGGGAATCTCAGATACATACGGCCCTGGGTGGCGTTGGTGTAGGACGTCGGTGCCTGCCAATGCCACAATAAGCAGAGTCCGTGCCCCGCGCTGTGCAGGCCTGGCAGCTCCGGAGCGGTGCTGCGAGGAAGGCCCTGATCAGGCTGTTATCGTCTCAGCCACAGAGCGGAGGGGATCTCCTCCCCAGAGCGGAGCCCGATTCCCGGGGGGGGGCGGCTGCAGAGCCTGCTGAGTTTCAGGCCACAGCAGTTTCCTTCTCAGCGGCCTCCAGCCCTGCCTGGGAAACACCCTTCTCCCAGCTGCGATAAACAAGCCCACTCCATCGAGGGGGCGGGAGAGAAACCTGCGGCCAGCTTCAGCTGTCAGGCAGCCACGCAGCGAGCGGCAGCAGGTTTAACACGGCTGCTCTCCGCCGAGCGAGCCCCCTCAAGCTCCCCACCTCACGCGCAGCCTCCTCGCTCTAATCCTGCTGGGTCCTTCGCTATCTTAATCCCACGCCTGGGACATCAGCCACACACAGAGCCAGGCCCCCCGCAGGAGGAGCGAGCTGGACAAAGCTACAGCCATCACAACTCCGAGTCAGAGACGGACACCAAAACCTGCCCCCCTGTCCTAGCCTCAGCAGCCGAGCGCTCCTCCCCAGCTGCGGAGACCGCGCTAAGGGACGATCCCAGACAGCATTGCCCGGGCGCCCTGCGGAGCCCCAGCGCATCGCTGGCAATCACACCCATCGCTGCTGCGCCGGGTGTGCGGACAGGAGAGCGTCACACACTGCAGCAGAGGGCTGGGAACAGGCCGGAGGCAGGAGTGCAGGGACCTGCACAGCCACAAATCCGCCCAGGAAGCTACTGACAAGGCAGGCTGGAAGAAAGCCACGGCCTGCCATTTGGTTGTGGAAACTGCAGCTGTTAACACCATAACGTTCTACAGCTCGTGGCCCCCGGCACCAGGTCACACCAAATCTGGCCCAGCCACCCCTCCGTCATGTCGGCCTTTGAGAGCCAAGCAGGACACAGGGCATCTCCTCTGTACTGCTGCCCTGCCTTAAAACGCAACTTTACCCAACTGACAGAAATTTGGAACCCAGGAATCCCAGCTGTCCAACAGCCTGAGCAATCAGAGACCGGTAGGAATACCAGCTCCCAGGCTCGGCAAGCCAAGGGGACGGGGAGGAACCTCTCCTTTAGTTGCTCAGCACAAAGAAAAAGCACGTTGCTCACAGCTGAAGTCTCCTTGCTCGATTTGCAGCCCCAAGGCTCCTAGCGTGGGCTAGCGCCCGAAGCAGGAACCCAAACAGAGGTGAAAGGGGCTGGCAGTCAGTCCCTGCTTGGCCGGACCAGAGCACAGGAAGCCATTAGCACAAGGAGGCGGCTGCGGGGTGACAGCAGGGCCTGGGAACACCTTAGATACAAAGCGGGGGGTGGGGGGGTTGCAGTTAGAGAGGTGGCTTAATCCCATCACAGGACAGGAGGAGGGGGCTGTCACCACCATGGGGATTTTAAGCCCCAGAGCACCATTTCCCAGGCCAAAGGGGTGGAGTATTACCCAGCCACACTTTGCAGGAAGTGCCACTAAGCAGCTCTGCTGGAACTCCCTGTAATTCTGCAGTGCAGCCTATTTATGGCATCTGAAATCCTAATCCTGTCACCTCAGCGAGGCACTGCGAGTCCTAGGGGCACTGAGCCCCTATTGGCATCCCCAGGGTCTGTGCTAGACACACGCACCCCCGCCTGCCATCCCCTGCAGCAAGGCCTGCTCCTCCCACGGCCAGCGAGGAGAGGCTGTACCCTGGCCCAGGGATTCGCTGGAGCAGAGGCTGACACTAGATCAGACTCCCGGTACCCAGCCCCACGTGGGGTCCAAGCTGCGGTCGTGATCCAGCCACAGCGAAGGGGGCTGCTCTGACTTTCTCACTGCAGGCCCTGGGAAACTGCTCAGGGCTTCCTCAGGGAACCTGCTCTGGCTGGCGAGTGGGCCAGAGTCAGAGGCTGCTCAGCGCCCCCTCGCTGCTGAAGGGAGAGGGCTCCCCACCACCTCCTGGGGGGACAGCGTCCAGCACCTGCGCCCTTCCCCAGCCCGCAGGGGGTTCAGATCATTTCCCCCCACCCCCCAGATCACTCCAGCGCCTCCCGCTCCGAGACTCCCCAAGCTGCAGCAGAGCCATCTCAAGGCCAGGAGGGACCATGATGGTCTAGTGCCCTCCTGGGTCAGTCTCACCCAGTGACTCCTGCAGCCAGCCCGTAACCCCTGGCTGAGCTAGAACAGAGCACTTGGAAAGATCCAGTCTGGGTTTACAGACTCCACGTGGGGCCCCAGGGGAGCAGCTCCAATGGCTAATCATCATCGCTAACCTCTGCCCCTTGGGGTCTCGGGTCAGCTCCCAGCCCTGGAGCGTCTGCTAGATGTGCCTCACTAGCCTGGAGCCTTGCCCATTCGATGCTGCTGCCATTTGGGGAGACCCCGAGGCCAAAAGGGAACACGGATC
The DNA here is from genome assembly GCF_965140285.1 of Lepidochelys kempii. Taxonomy (NCBI): domain Eukaryota; kingdom Metazoa; phylum Chordata; order Testudines; family Cheloniidae; genus Lepidochelys; species Lepidochelys kempii. The sequence continues at coordinate 1,224,104 of NC_136381.1, read as the reverse complement.
TAGGCTGAGTTCCTGGGTAACAGGCCGGAGAACTGCCCCAGAGCAGCTCGGAGCTTTGAAAGCAGCGTGCCGGTCTGCAGACTCAGGCAGACTGCACTGGGTGAGGTGTGTGAGGATGTGACTCAGCAGGGAGGGGGGAGCGTTGACCTGGGAATGTGCCCTGGGGATGGGAGACCTGAGAGCCTGTCACCTGAGCCAGGAGGGGGAGGGGGAGGTAACACCTCTGCCAGGAATGTGAAGACAGGCTGAGAAGGGAGCCTGCTGGGGGGGTTTAGTTTCAGTTTGGGGCTGGGTGGAGGAACACAGGGAACCCCAGGGCTGGGGTCTAAGCTCCCTGCTCCCCCAGAAGGACGTGATTGAGGGGTCCTGGTTGTACCCACAAGCTCTGTTGTGGACTGTGTTCCTGTTGTCCAATAAACCTTCTGTTTTACTGGCTGGCTGAGAGTCTCAGTGGATCCCAGGAAGAGGGGTGCAGGGCCTGGACTCCCCCACACTCCGTGACAACTGGTGGCAGCGGTGGGATGTACTGCACCCTGTGAACGGCGCTTCCTGCAGTAAGTGACTGGGGAACAGTAAAACGAAGGGGAATTGACAGGGACCAGGCGTGCTGAAGATTCAGAGAGAGATGGTTTCGGGGGGCGGTTAACCCCTGGGAATGTGTGACCAGAGAGAAGGACTTTTGCAGTAACAGGGGCCCCCGGGGGATTGCAGCGAGCGGTCCCAGGGGCGGAGGAGTCTGCAGCTCGACCCTGGCAAAGAGTCGGTGACCTCAAGAAGGACTGGCACACTAAGGGCTTTTCCTGGAAACCGTGGGAAGCTGCCCGGCCTGCGAGTGGCCAGCAGGGAGATGTACGCTAAACGCCTGAAGAGCGACCTGGTGGAGCTGTGCAGGCAGAGGGGGCTGCGCATCGGGAGGTCCACCAAGGAACAGCTGATTGCCCAGTTGGAGGAGAGGGATCGCTTGGATGACCCGATCCCTGTCCCTGAGGGAAGCCGCCCGGCAGACGCAGCATGGGCCCTGGGGCCTGACCGGGCTGGGAGGGGTCAGACTGCTGCCGAGGACATCCCGAGACCCTTCCTACCTATGCCTGGGGAAGGGGTTGGGGGAAGCCCAGTGAATACCGAGGGCACCCTGACCCCGGCAGCCAGCAGGGGATCCTCCCGGCAGAGCTCCCCATCCCTGGAGCGGATGCGGCTGGAATGGGAGAGGGAGATGAAAATGAGGGAGCTGGAGGATCATGAGAAACAACGTCAACATGAGGAGAAACAACGTCAACATGAGCGTCAGGAGAAGGAGAAACAAAGGCAGCATGAACTGGAGCTGGCCAGGCTGAGGAGCAGTGGGGCCCCAGCTGCGGGGAGTGAGGGGGGACCCAAGGCTGCAAGGAGCTTTGATAAGTGCTTCCTGGCCCAGCGGAAGGAGGGGGAGGACATAGATAGCTTCCTGACGGCCTTTGAGAATGCCTGCGAGATGCACAGGGTTGACCCTGCAGACAGGCTCCAGTTCCTCACCCCCTGACTGGACCCCAAAGCCGTGGAGGTGTACAGCCAGATGACAGGGGCGGAGGCAGGGGACTATGAACTGTTCAAACAGGCCCTGCTCCGTGAGTTTGGGCTGACCCCCGAGATGTACCGGAGAAGGTTCCGGAGTCAGTGTAAAACGCCTGAGGTCACCTACCTACAACTGGTCAACCGGATGCAGGGGTATGCCCGCAAGTGGACAGCTGGGGCCCGAGCTAAAGAGGACCTGCTTGACCTAATCGTACTGGAGCAACTGTATGATCAGTGCCCTTCCGACCGGAGGCTGTGGTTGGTGGACAAAAAGCTGGAGAACCCCCAGCACGCAGGGCAGCTGGCCGACGAGTTTGCGAACAGTCGGTCAGGGGGTAGCCGGGAGGAGTCCCAAAAGAACAGGCCCCCCCCGATGCAGAGAGAGAGTCACCAGGGGGCCTCCCAGCGGGGAAATAGGGAGAACCCCCTCCCACGGGGAACGCCTGGCGTCGGGCCCCTCCGACCCGCTCGAGGGGACCAACGTGACCTGAGCTGCTATCACTGTGGCCAGAGAGGCCACGTACGGTCCCAGTGCCCCGGGCTCAGGGACAGACTGAGCAGACCCAACCTACCCAGGGTTAACTGGGTAGGGACCCAGCTGGACGAGGGGCAGACGACCCAGGCAAGGGGGGCTGCCAGTTTACCACCTGCTCAGGAGGGAAGAGTACCCCAGGCCAACTCCGCCAGAGGGCTGGAGGCTCTGGACTCAGGGTGCTCGGTTTACAGGGTGGGCGCGGGGCTGTCCCTCCGGAGAGAGTGCCTTGTTCCCCTGGAGGTGGATGGGAGGAAGGTCAATGGATACTGGGATACGGGCGCGGAGGTGACGCTGGCCCGGCCTGAGGTGGTGGCCCCAGATCGGGTGGTGCCCAACACCTACCTGACCCTGACAGGGGTGGGCGGGACCCCATTTAAGGTGCCTGTGGCAAGGGTACACCTGAAATGGGGGGCCAAGGAGGGCCCCAAGGATGTGGGGGTACACCACCATTTGCCCACTGAGGTTTTGATGGGGGGAGACCTAGAGGACTGGCCAAGCAAGCCCCAGACCGCCCTGGTTGTGACGCGTAGCCAGAGCCGGCGAGGGGCACTGCGCCCTGACCTCGGGGAGGGTATCACACCGGAGGCGCAGGACCCTACCCTGGTGGGGAGGGAGCGCCGAGGGGCCCGGCTCAGAGAGGCTGAGGCCTCAGACCTGGCCAGCAAGAGGGAACCGGGCCCCGTCCCTGCCCCAGCCGCTGAGTTCCAGGCCGAGTTGAGGAAAGATCCCTCCTTGCGGAAGCTCAGGGACCTGGCCGACCTCAGGGTGGGACGGACCATGAGGAGAGGCTGCCAGGAGAGGTTCCTGTGGGAGAAGGGGTTCCTGTTCCGAGAATGGGCTCCCCCAGGGGAAGCAGAGTCCTGTGGGGTCAGGAGGCAGCTGGTGGTCCCCCAGAAGTATCGCCGCAGGCTCCTGTCCCTGGCCCATGACATCCCCCTCGCGGGGCACCAGGGAATCCGGCGCACCCGGCAGAGGTTGCTACAGAACTTTTACTGGCCCGGGGTCTTTACCACGGTCCGGCAGTATTGCCGATCCTGTGACCCCTGTCAGAGGGTGGGGAAGGCCCGGGACAAGGGGAAAGCGGCTTTGAGACCTTTGCCCATCATAGAGGAGCCTTTCCAGAAGGTGGCCATGGACATCGTGGGGCCTCTCAGCAGGACGACCCGGTCGGGGAAGAAATACATTCTGGTGGTGGTAGATTTTGCCACCCGCTACCCCGAGGCAGTGCCCTTAGCTTCCATTGAAGCAGACACCGTGGCCGATGCGCTCCTGACCATTTTCAGCCGAGTGGGGTTCCCCAAGGAAGTCTTGACAGACCAAGGCTCCAACTTCATGTCGGCCCTGCTCCGGTGCTTGTGGGAGAAATGTGGGGTCCGGCACGACTGGGCCTCAGCTTATCACCCCCAGTCCAACGGGCTGGTGGAGAGGTTTAACGGGACGCTAAAGATGATGCTGAAAACCTTTATGAACCAGCACCCGCAGGATTGGGACAAGTACTTACCTCACCTGCTGTTCGCGTACAGGGAGGTGCCCCAGGAGTCTACCGGATTTTCGCCTTTCGAACTGCTATATGGAAGGAGGGTGAGGGGCCCCCTGGACCTGATGAGAGACGAGTGGGAGGGGAAGGCCACTCCCGATGGAGAGACAGTGGTGGAGTATGTCCTGATCTTCCGAGAGAGACTGGCGGAACTCATGGGCCTGGCCAGGGAGAATCTGGCCAGAGCCCAGAGGAAGCAGAAGGTCTGGTATGACCGCACGGCGCGGGCCCGTGCCTACGCCACCGGGGATCAGGTGATGGTTCTTATCCCAGTGAGAAAGAACAAACTACAGGCCGCCTGGGAGGGCCCTTTCAAGGTCGTCAAGCAGCTCAATGAGGTAAACTATGTGGTGGAGCTGTCGAACCGGGCGCACCACCGCCGGGTGTACCATGTGAATATGATGAAGCCATATTATGCCAGGGGGAATGTGGTGTTGGCCGTGTGTGGACAGTGGGAAGAGCAGGGAGATGACCCTTTAGTAGATCTATTCCCTGGGACCAGAGCTGGTTCCCCGCTGGAAACAATTCCCCTCTCGGATCAGCTAACCCCTGCCCAGCAAGCTGAGGTCAGGGAGGTGCTGCATCCGTCCCGACAGCTGTTTTCCAACCAGCCTGGACGCACTAATCTGACTGTCCACCGGGTGCAGACAGGGTCGCACCCGCCAATAAGATGCTCCCCCTTCCGAGTCACAGGGAAAACTGCTCAGGACCTGGAAAGAGAGGTCCGGGACATGCTGGCTTTGGGGGTGATCCAGCCATCGGCCAGCCCTTGGGCCTCGCCAGTGGTGCTGGTCCCCAAAAAGGACGGGTCGGTCCGGTTCTGGGTGGACTATCGGAAGCTCAATGCCATCACTGTATCTGATGCCTACCCCATGCCCAGGCCGGACGAGCTCCTAGACAAGCTGGGAGGAGCTCGGTACCTTACCACCATGGACCTTACAAAGGGCTACTGGCAAGTGCCGCTGGATGCAGATGCCCGGCTGAAATCGGCCTTTATCACCCCTCTGGGGCTCTATGAGTTCCTGACCCTGCCTTTCGGCCTCAAGGGAGCGCCGGCCACCTTCCAGCGCCTGGTGGACCAGCTACTGAGGGGGATGGAGAGTTTTGCCGTGGCATATATTGATGACATCTGTGTCTTTAGCCAGACCTGGGAGGACCGCGTGTCCCAGGTTAGACAAGTGCTGGACCGACTCCAGGGGGCTGGGCTGACTGTAAAAGCGGAGAAGTGCAAGGTGGGGATGGCGGAAGTATCTTACCTGGGCCATCGGGTGGGGAGCGGCCGCCTAAAGCTGGAACCAGCCAAGGTGGAGGTGATCAGAGACTGGCCCGCTCCCCACACCAAAAAGCAGGTCCAAGCCTTTATTGGGATGGCAGGATACTACCGAAGATTTGTGCCCCACTTTAGCGCCATCGCCACCCCCATCACGGAGCTATGCAAGAAGGGGAAGCCAGACAAGGTGGTCTGGACCGAGCAGTGCCAGGTGGCTTTCCGGGCGCTGAAGGAGGCTCTGGTCAGTGGCCCAGTTCTGGCAAACCCAGACTTTGACAAGCCCTTTGTGGTGTTCACCGACGCCTCCGACACGGGACTGGGGGCAGTGTTAATGCAGGAGGACGAAAAGGGGGAGAGACACCCCATCGTGTACCTGAGCAAGAAGTTGCTACCCCGGGAGCAACACTACGCGGCCATCGAGAAGGAGTGCCTGGCCATGGTGTGGGCCCTCAAGAATCTAGAGCCCTATCTCTTCGGGCGACACTTCACCGTCTACACCGACCACTCTCCCCTGACCTGGCTGCGCCAGATGAAAGGAGCCAACACCAAACTCCTGAGATGGAGCTTGCTCCTGCAGGATTACGACATGGACGTGGTCCACGTGAAGGGAAGTGCCAACCTGATAGCGGATGCGCTGTCCCGGAGAGGGGGCCCCGAACTTCCCCAGGTCACTGGTCAGCGTGACCCCGCTCCGTTCAGTCTCGAAGGGGGGAGAGATGTGAGGATGTGACTCAGCAGGGAGGGGGGAGTGGTGACCTGGGAATGTGCCCTGGGGATGGGAGACCTGAGAGCCTGTCACCTGAGCCAGGAGGGGGAGGGGGAGGTAACACCTCTGCCCAGGAATGTGAACAGAGGCTGCAGCAGGGAACCTGCTGGGTGGGTTTAGTTTCAGTTTGGGGCTGGGTGGAGGAACGCAGGGAACCCCAGGGCTGGGGTCTAAGCTCCCTGCTCCCCCAGAAGGACGTGATTGAGGGGTCCTGGTTGTACCCACAAGCTCTGTTGTGGACTGTGTTCCTGTTGTCCAATAAACCTTCCGTTTTACTGGCTGGCTGAGAGTCTCAGTGGATCCCAGGAAGAGGGGTGCAGGGCCTGGACTCCCCCACACTCCGTGACAAGGTGTTATTCCCAACCACAACGGCTGGGAACCATTGTCCTGTAGCAGCTGATGCCTTGGCCCCTCCCCTGTCCCCACCCCAGGCTGTTGAACTGCTCGGGGCTGCGTCTGGCCTGGCCCAGCAGGGCATGGCCCAGGGTGAGGAGCAGCATCAGCAGCACATGCCAATGCTGAGCCAGAGACCCATGTTGTGCGGCTAGCTCCAAATCAAGGAGGGTCTAGTGGACGGAGCACTGGGCTGGGACTGGAGGGACCTGATGCAGCTCCTGGCTCAGCTGGACTCTGCCTGCCTCTGGGCCTCAGTCACATGGCGCTAACGCCTCCCTGCCTCGCAGGGGGGCCCAAGGGTGCTGCTCAGATACCGCAGGGAGGGGGGCAGAGAGAGGGAGCACTAAAGAAGGCAGGCAGCCCCCTCGGAAGCAAGAGCTCCTGCCCTGGCCACCTCTGTGCAGCCAGCCTGGCTCCATCTGCCCAGCCCACATTCTGCACTATTTCCTCTCAGGCTCACACCCCTTCACTGCACGCAGCCCCCGGGGTCTCTCTGCAGCTCCGTCGCCCGGGGCTCCAGTTCTCGGGCTGGATCCGCACCAGAGAAACTCCAGGCACAGCCAGGGAGCAGGTGCAACCGGGGGGCGGTGAGCAGAGGGGGCGGGTGAGCTCCAACACCAGCAGAGCCTGCACTGGACTGCGGCAAAGCGAGAAATGCTGCTACTCAAAACATGCCGGGTGCCTTGTTGCTGCTGTGACAGAAGCAGCTTGTCAGAGCCCGAGGAAAGGCTCTGCAGAGCAGGGCCTGAGACGCCAAGCGTGGCCTCTGCCAGGACCTGCTCTGCGAGCCAGAGACCTGCACCAAACAGCCTGAACGTAAACACTAGCAAGCCACAGGCAGAGAGAATGCCCCAAGGGAGCTAGAAAAACAGGCACCAGACGGAAAAGCTGCAGCAAGAGAATCTGTGCACACAAGCCCAGCTTCCTGTCAGCATCTCTGTGCAGCCCCCTCCGAGCCCGCAGCAATGAGCGCCAACCCTGACGCCCAGCGCATTTGGGGAACAGAACTGGCAACCAGCGAAGGGGACTAGCAGCTAGATGGAATCCAGAGCCCAGAACAACCTGCTGGGTCTAATCATAAGAATGGCCACACTGGGTCAGAGCAAAAGTCCATCTAGCCCAGCATCCCGTCTTCCAACTGTGGCCAGTGCCAGGGGCCCCAGAGGGAATGAACAGAACAGTGAATCACCAAGCGATCCATCCCGTCGCCCATTCCCAGCTTCTGGCAAACAGAGGCTAGGGCCACCATCCCTACCCATCCTGGCTAATAGCCATTGATGGCCCTATCCTCCAAGAACTTACCTAGTTCTTTTTTGAACCCTGTTATAGTCTTGGCCTTCATAACATCCTCTGGCAAAGAGTTCCACAGGTTGACTGTGCGTTATGTGAAGAAATGCTTCCTTTGGTTTGATTTAAACCTGCTGCCTGTTCATTTCATTGGGTGACCCCTGGTTCTTGTGGTATGAGAAGGAGTAAACAACAACAAAAAACCCACCTCTTCCTTACTGACTTTCTCCACACCAGTCATGATTTTATAGACCTCTATCTTATCCCCCCTTAGTCGTCTCTTTTCCAAGCTGAAAAGTCCCAATCTTATTAATCTCTCCTCAGACGGAAGCCATTCCATACCCCTCATCATTTTTGTTGCCCTTTTCGGAACTTTTTCCAACTCCAATGTACCTTTCTTGAGACGGGGAGACCACATCTGCATTCAGCATTCAAGCTGTGGGTGTACCATGGATTTATAGAGAGGCAATAAGATATTTTGTGTCTTAGTCTCTATCCATTTCCCAATGATCCCCAACGTTCTGTTTGCGTAGCAGCCCTGGTTAGCACCAAGCCAGCGCTTTCTGCGCCAGTTCCAGGAGACAGCCTGGGCGTTGGGGCTGCAGAACTGAGCCAGTTCAAGGCAGCACCTGGGTGCAGCCGAGCTCCATGCTGCCAGCTGACAGGCTAAAGAAATGACCTGCCCACACATGACGAGCTGAGAGAGGCACCGACAAAAGCTATTTTCACCTGCCTACAACCCCCGTCAGCCGGGTAGTAGCGGGCACATCGCAGGGCCTGGCGACAGTGCGGCTGCAGCAGGGCTGGGGTGACCCTGCCGGACATTTGGCTAGCAGCATGAGCCAGAGCCTCCTGGATCTGGCCCTGCGCTGCAGGAACGCTGGCTAACCTGGCGTGGGGTCACCGGGGGAGAAAGCACCTGGGCCAGCGGCACCACTGGAACCAATCCCCAGGCTCAGGTCAGACCGTTTACATTTAAGACCAAAAGGGAAGGGCTCTAAACGCCTGGACCCTCCCCGGCAGCCTGAGGCAGGGCGCCCAGCCAGCGCCCTGGGTACCGCAGCCGAGCTATCGCTGGCCTCTGGCTTGCAGCCCCTGCAGCCACCAGCCTTAGCCTGGGATGGTGGCACTAGCTCCGGGGCTTTAGGCGAGAGGATCCTAGAGCTGGATTGAGGGGCAGCAGCAGCCCTGCGGGGAGGAGCCGGGGGGGCTGCAGGTCAGGACCCAGGGGCACTGGCAGAAGGACTGTGGAGGAAGCTTGCACAGCCCCCGCCTGCTCCGAGCTCTCAAAGCAGCGCTGGCCGTGCACTTTCACAAGGACCTGCTGAATAAGCATGGCACCGTAGAGACCAACACAAGTGCTGCTGTCCTTCAGGCAGGCCAGACGCTTCCGGTCCTGGAATGGGGAGCACCGCACCCACAGGGCATCTATGGGTAGCCTCCAGACACCGCAGCCTGGGCAGGGGCTGGAGCTGCTAAGGGAGGAGAGCAGGTGGCTGGCACGGGACCACGCTGCAGCCTCTCTCCTGGGCTGGCAGCGCAGAGCAGGGCACCTTTCCCTAGGCAGGCTCTGGCCCAGCACAAGGGCTCACTGCACGGGTGCAGAATTCAGCGCAAGTCACAGAGAGCTGGATTCACCCCTCCCGATGGGCGCAAGAGCTCAGCACCCCCTCAGAGAGGTTTCCCGGGGGAAATGCCCACCGTGCTACCTCCAGCCCAGACTGCTACTCTGGGGCCACCAGCCCTCTTGATCAGACAGGACTGCCGAGTTGGCTGGGCCCAGCATTTGCCCTACCCAGACCAGCTACCTGCTGTCAAGAGTGCTGCGACCCTCAGGCAGCAGGATGAGAGCCGCCCGCAGCCACAGTGATGCCTGGCCGTTCTCCGCAGAAGGGTTACATGGCAAAGCAAGACCAAGACTGCAGGGGCCCGACTGGGGTAGCACCCAGGGGCCCAGACAAACAACACTAGGGGACGAGCCATCAGATGTCAGGCTTCAGGGGGAGTGTGCCCTGCCCATCCACACCCAGCGCATGTGGCTGGCCAGGTGCACAGGGGGTGGCCTGCCTGCAAAGCACCGGCTATCGGCCCATGCCCAAAAGGAGCACTGGCAAGGCAGGCCGGAGTCCTGCATATCCTCCATCCCAGTGCACAGAGTTCAGGAGACTCCAGCTGCTCACTTGCCCTGGGCTCACTGCACTTGCCTTTCCACTTTCCCGGGCTGCGCACACCCCCGAGGGCTGTCTGGCAGCTCCCCCGACCAACTGTCACTCACTGGCCCAGGGTCAGTGGGCAGCAGCTCCGCCCAGCAGGCAAATGCTGGCTCCAGCTTTAACACCAATATCTGGAGGGGAAATGCTGGAGCTGCTGCCCACTTGGTCTGTGCCCCTAGCAAAACAAACCCTTCTCCAGCTGCACCGCCCCGGCAGGGAACCCAGTGCTCTCCCTGCCCTCAGCCAGCCCAGCCTCCTGCCCTTTAGCTTCACCCGCTTCTCTCCTGAGGCCTCTCTGCGTGGCCCACGCGGATAGGATCCTGCCCTCGCTGCCAGACTGTAATTAAGAGGAATCGAACCAGCTTCTATCGCTCCGCTGAGAGCCAATGCCCCTTAGCAGCTGCCACTCTGTGGGCACAGAACATCTGAGGCTCATTGTATGAGGCCTGTGTCCATGTGAAGCTCCACGACAGCCGGCCAGCGAGAGGTGCATGATGCTACCCCGCTCCAACACCATCAATAAGTCTTACGTGTGACGTTAAATGCCATAGCAAGCAGCCAGGGCCCTCACCCTGCCGCATCAGATGGGCTCCTGGCACTGCTCATGGGCATCGCCACAGCCCACAAGAAGACACAGGGTCAGCACAGGCCCTCTGGTGAAAGAGGATGATGCCCTGCAATCCTGCCACCCTCCTGCGGGCACGAACTGGTGGCCAAGGGTCAGGGCCAAAGCAAGGGGGAAACCCAGATTGTAGGAGAGGGCAGGAGGGGAGCAATCATCAGGCATGAGTGCCACCCCATGGGAGCGGGACCAGGGCCTCTCACGCACACAGCTGCCCTGCTGCCGGCCCCGACCGATTTACTTACCCTTTCCCCGGTTCACACAGGCCTACGTGAAATACATGCGACACCCAGCACAGGCCTGGGAGCCAGCCTAACACACAAGGGCTGCCCGCGGAGCCTGCAGGGCCCGGTGCGCCAGGCTCTGGGTGAAAGGGAGGAGCCGGGGCCCGGGGGTGCAGCCGGGGCCCGGGGAGGGCGGCATGGGGCCTCGCAGAGGCCCTGTGAGACGGCAGCACGGCACACGTAGGCTCCTCGGGGCAGGGACTGGGCGACGCCAAACACATCAGCCCCCACACGCTAACAACACACACCGCCCCCCGGGGAGCCTCGCTGGGCCACGCACCCAGGGCAGCCTGCAGACACTCTCACCCCCAAAGCCCCCACCCTGAGACCAGCACCGCCGCTCACAGCCGCTGCCCCAGCCCCCCACCTGCAGCCAGCCCCCCAACAGAGCCCCCCCGGCACAGAGCCCCCCGGCCCCCAACACAGAGCCCCCAGCCCCCCCGGCCCAGAGCCCCCCCGGCCCCCCCCGGCCCAGAGCCCCCCCCGGCCCAGAGCTCCCAGCCCCCCCCCGGCACAGAGCCCCCCAGCCCCCAACACAGAGCCCCCAGCCCCCCCGGCACAGAGCCCCCCAGCCCCCCCCAGCCCAGAGCCCCCCCCGGCCCAGAGCTCCCAGCCCCCCCCCGGCACAGAGCCCCCCCCCAGCCCCCCCCCCCCCCCCAACACAGAGCCCCCAGCCCCCCCCCGGCCCAGAGCCCCCCCCCGGCCCAGAGCTCCCAGCCCCCCCCCGGCACAGAGCCCCCCCCCTCCTCCAGGGCACGGCACCAAGCCCCCAGCCCCGCCAACACAGAGCCCCCCCCAGCCCAGAGCCCCCCCGGCACAGCGCCCTCCCCCAGCGCCCCGCCCCCGGCAGCCCCCCCGCCAGACACTCACCGAGCAGGCCCCGCAACGACTCCGGACGCTGCGGCTGCGGCGGGGGCGGGGATAAGGGGGCGGGGGAGGGGCCTGGTCGCGTGGCCCCGCCCCTGGCCCCGCCCCGTCCGCCGCTGCCGGGAGCGTCGCGCTGCCCCGCCCACAGGAAAAGGACCCGCGGGGGCGGAGGGAGGAGGCCATACCCGGGGGGGGGGGCTGTATCCAGGGAGGGGGCGGGGGGGGGAGGAGGCCATACCCGGGGGGAGGGGGCTGTATCCAGGGAGGGGGCGGGGGGGGAGGAGGCCATACCCGGGGGGAGGGGGCTGTATCCAGGGAGGGGCAGGGGGAGGAGGCCATACCCGGGGGGAGGGGGCTGTATCCAGGGAGGGGGCGAGGGGGGGAGGAGGCCATACCCGGGGGGCGGGGGGCGGGGGCTGTATCCAGGGAGGGGGCGGGGGGGGAGGAGGCCATACCCGGGGGAGGGGGCTGTATCCAGGGAGGGGGCGGGGGGGGAGGAGGCCATACCCGGGGGGAGGGGGCTGTATCCAGGGAGGGGGCGGGGGGGGAGGAGGCCATACCCGGGGGGAGGGGGCTGTGTCCAGGGAGGGGGCGGGGGGAGGAGGCCATACCCGGGGGGAGGGGGCTGTGTCCAGGGAGGGGGCAGGGGAGGAGGCCATACCCGGGGGGAGGGGGCTGTATCCAGGGAGGGGGCGGGGGGGGGAGGAGGCCATACCCGGGGGGCGGGGGGCTGTATCCAGGGAGGGGGCGGGGGGGGAGGAGGCCATACCCGGGGGGAGGGGGCTGTGTCCAGGGAGGGGGCGGGGGGAGGAGGCCATACCCGGGGGGAGGGGGCTGTGTCCAGGGAGGGGGCAGGGGGAGGAGGTCATACCCGGGGGGAGGGGGCTGTATCCAGGGAGGGGGCGGGGGGGGAGGAGGCCATACCCGGGGGGAGGGGGCTGTATCCAGGGAGGGGGCGGGGGGGGAGGAGGCCATACCCGGGGGAGGGGGCTGTGTCCAGGGAGGGGGCGGGGGGGGGAGGAGGCCATACCCGGGGGGAGGGGGCTGTGTCCAGGGAGGGGGCGGGGGGGGGGGGAGGAGGCCATACCCGGGGGGAGGGGGCTGTATCCAGGGAGGGGCGGGGGGGGAGGAGGCCATACCCGGGGGGAGGGGGCTGTATCCAGGGAGGGGGCGGGGGGGGGAGGCCATACCCGGGGGGCGGGGGCTGTATCCAGGGAGGGGGAGGGGGGGGAGGCCATACCCGGGGGGAGGGGGCTGTATCCAGGGAGGGGCAGGGGGAGGAGGCCATACCCGGGGGGAGGGGGCTGTATCCAGGGAGGGGGCGGGGGGGGGGAGGAGGCCATACCCGGGGGGAGGGGGCTGTATCCAGGGAGGGGCAGGGGGAGGTGTCCATACCCGGGGGGGGGGCTGTATCCAGGGAGGGGGCGGGGGGAGGAGGCCATACCCGGGGGGAGGGGGCTGTATCCAGGGAGGGGGCGGGGGGGAGGAGGCCATTTCCCGGGGGAGGGGGCTGTATCCAGGGAGGGGGCGGGGGGGGAGGAGGCCATACCCGGGGGGAGGGGGCTGTATCCAGGGAGGGGGCGGGGGGGGGAGGAGGCCATACCCGGGGGGAGGGGGCTGTATCCAGGGAGGGGGCAGGGGGGGAGGAGGCCATACCCGGGGGGGGGGGCTGTGTCCAGGGAGGGGGCGGGGGGGGGAGGAGGCCATACCCGGGGGGAGGGGGCTGTATCCAGGGAGGGGGCGGGGGGAGGAGGCCATACCCGGGGGGCGGGGGCTGTATCCAGGGAGGGGCAGGGGGAGGAGGCCATACCCGGGGGGAGGGGGCTGTATCCAGGGAGGGGGCGAGGGGGGGAGGAGGCCATACCCGGGGGGAGGGGGCTGTATCCAGGGAGGGGGCAGGGGGAGGAGGCCATACCCGGGGGGCGGGGGGCGGGGGCTGTATCCAGGGAGGGGGCGGGGGGAGGAGGCCATACCCGGGGGGAGGGGGCTGTATCCAGGGAGGGGGCGGGGGGGGAGGAGGCCATACCCGGGGGGGGGGGGCTGTATCCAGGGAGGGGGCGGGGGGGGAGGCCATACCCGGGGGGAGGGGGCTGTATCCAGGAGGGGGCGGGGGAGGAGGCCATACCCGGGGGGAGGGGGCTGTATCCAGGGAGGGGGCGGGGGGGGAGGAGGCCATACCCGGGGGGGGGGGGCTGTATCCAGGGAGGGGGCGGGGGGGGGAGGCCATACCCGGGGGGAGGGGGCTGTATCCAGGGAGGGGCAGGGGAAGGAGGCCATACCCGGGGGGAGGGGGGCTGTATCCAGGGAGGGGGCGGGGGGGGAGGAGGCCATACCCGGGGGGAGGGGGCTGTATCCAGGGAGGGGGCGGGGGGGGAGGAGGCCATACCCGGGGGGAGGGGGCTGTGTCCAGGGAGGGGGCGGGGGGAGGAGGCCATACCCGGGGGGAGGGGGCTGTGTCCAGGGAGGGGGCAGGGGGAGGAGGTCATACCCGGGGGGAGGGGGCTGTATCCAGGGAGGGGGCGGGGGGGGAGGAGGCCATACCCGGGGGGAGGGGGCTGTATCCAGGGAGGGGGCGGGGGGGGAGGAGGCCATACCCGGGGGGAGGGGGCTGTATCCAGGGAGGGGGCGGGGGGGGAGGAGGCCATACCCGGGGGGAGGGGGCTGTATCCAGGAGGGGGCGGGGGGGGAGGAGGCCATACCCGGGGGGAGGGGGCTGTATCCAGGGAGGGGGCGGGGGGGGAGGAGGCCATACCCGGGGGGAGGGGGCTGTGTCCAGGGAGGGGGCAGGGGGAGGAGGCCATACCCGGGGGGAGGGGGCTGTATCCAGGGAGGGGGCGGGGGGGGAGGAGGCCATACCCGGGGGGAGGGGGCTGTATCCAGGGAGGGGGCGGGGGGGGGAGGAGGCCATACCCGGGGGGAGGGGGCTGTATCCAGGGAGGGGGCAGGGGGGGAGGAGGCCATACCCAAGGTGGGGGGGGCTGTGTCCAGGGAGCGGGTTGGGAGAGCGGGTCATGCCTAGGGGCACGGGCTATACCAGGCGGAGTGGGCCCTGCAGCGCCCCAGCCCTTAGGGGTTTTGCCCACTGACCAGCGCCAGTCTCTGCTGGGGGCATGGCCCCCGGGAGCAGACCCTGCGACCGCCCCGGGCTGCTCTTTGCATGGTCACTCCCCCAGCTGCAGCCCGATCCCAGGGGTGCTCGCTGCTGCCTGAGCCTCTGTAGCCTGTCGGCTGCGGGGGGCTCCCGGGTCAGGCTCCCCGTGCGGATGGGAGGTTCCAAGCAGCCGCCTGTCCCCAGCCAGCGCAGAGGGGGGCCGGGCGCTCTGTGCCCGAACCCAGCCCCACGTCGGGCAAAGCCGAAGGCAGCCTGGCTCCAGAGAGGGGCAGCCTGCGGGTGCGAGGGGAGGCCTAAGGGTGACCTTTGCGATGCAGCCCCCCACTCTGAGATAGCGCGT